>NC_091702.1:3086554-3395210 GCF_041296265.1 Equus caballus
AGTCAAAAGGCTGCAGGAGAGGCGAGAATGACATGACATATTTAAAGTGCTAAAAGGAGAAAACTTACAGCCGAGAATACTCTATCCATCAAGGATGTCATTCAGAATGGAAGGAGAGATAAAGTGCTTCCCAGACAAGCAAAAATTAAAGGAGTCTATCACCAAGAAACCAGTTCTACAAGAAATGCTGAAGGGACTTATTTAAGTGGGAAAGCAATGACCACAAATAGAGATAAAAACAATTATAAAAAAAGGCAATAAAATCACTTGTAAAGGTAAAAATATAGGAAATGTAGCAGACCAAATGCCTGTGAAGATAATACGAAAGTTAAAAGACAAATGTACTAAAATCACCTATTTCAATGATAAAAGCCTATTGCTTAGACACACTAAACAAGAGACTATATATGATTTCAAAACATAAAATGTGGGAGAAGGGGAGTGAAAAAGTAGAGCTTTTAGAAAGAGGTCAAGCTAAAGAGTCTATCAACTAGATATAGATGCTTATACACATAGAATATTATATAGGACCTCATGGCAATCACAAATCAGAAACCTATAATAAGCAAGCAAACAAGTAAGACAAAAGAAATCAAACATATCACTGAAGAAAGCCATCAAACCACAAGAGAAGACAGCAAGAGAAAAAGTCAGGAATAGAGAAGAACTACTGAAACAACCATAAAAAAATAACAAAAGTGTAAGAAATACATTTTTATCAATAGCTACTTTAAACGTCATTGGAATAAATGCTCCAATCAAATGCCATAGGATGGACAAGTGGATAAAAAAAAGGAAGACCCATGTATATGATGCATACAAAAGATACACTTCAGACCTAAAGACACTCACAAACTGAAAGTGAAAGGATGGAAAAAGACATTCCATGCAAAACACAATTGAAACAATTAATGAAACGAAGAGCAGGTTCTTTGAAAAGATAAAGAAAATTGACTAACACTTAGCTAGACTCACCAAGAAAAAGAGAAGTCTCAATTAAATAAAATCAGAAATGAAACAGGAGAGACTACAACAGACACCTCAGAAATACAAAAGATAAGAGAATAGTATGAAAAGCTATATGCCAACAAATTGGATAATCTAAAAGAGATGGAAAAATTCTTAGAAACATAAAACCTTCCAAAACTAGACTAAGAACAAGTAGAGAATTTGAAGAGACCAAATACCAGTAAGGAGATTGAAACAGCAATCAAAAACCTCCCAAAAAATATAAGTCCAGGACCAGATGGCTTCCCTGGTGAATTCTACCAAACATTCAAAGAAGAGTTAATACCTATCCTTCTCAAAATGTTCCCAAAAAATGAAGATTAGGGGAGGCTTCCTAACTCATTCTACAAAGCCAAAATTATCCTGATAGCAAAACCGGACAAGGACAAGACAAAACAAGAAAATTATAGGCCAATATCCCTGATGAACATCGATGCAAAAATCTTCAACAAAAGACTAGCAAATAAAATATAACAATACATTAAAAATATCATACATCATGATCAAGTGGGTTTCATTCCAGGGATGTGGGGATAGTTCAACATCTGCAAATCTATCAACATGATAGACCACATTAACAAAATGAAGAAGAAAGATCACATGATCATCTCAATAGATGCAAAGAAAGCATTTGAGAAGATACAGCATCCATTTATGATAAAAACTCTAAATAAAATGGGTATAGAAGGAAAATACCTCAACATAATGGAGGCCATATGTGACAAACCCACAGAAAATAACATTCTCAATGGAGAAAAACTTAAAGCTATCCCTCTAAGAACAGGAGGAAGACAAGGATGCCCACTGTCGCCATCTTGTTTAACATAGTATTGGAACTCCTAGCCAGAGCAACCAGGCAAGAAAAAGAAATAGCAGAGACCCATGCTGGAAAAGAAGTGAAACTGTCATTCTTTGCAGACAACATGATTTTATGTATAGAAAACCCTAAAGAATCCACACAAAAGCTTTTAGAAAAAATAAAGGAATTCAGCCAAGTCATGAGATACAAAATTAACATACAAAATTGTTTGTGATTCTATATGCTAACAACATAGTCGGGGAAAGAGAAATTAAGAATACAATCCCATTTACAATTTCAACAAAAAGGATAAAATACCTAGGAATAAGCAATCTAAAATGTGAAAGTTCTATAAACTGAAATCTATGAAACATTGTTGAAAGAAATCAAAGGAGACATAAAGAATTGGAAAGATATTCTGTGCTCTTGGATTGGAAGAATTAACATCGTTAAAATGTCCATACTTCTTAAAGCAATCTATAGATTCAATGCAATCCCTAAGTTCCACCAAGATTTTTCACAGAAATAGAACAAAGAATCCTAAACTTTATATGGAACAACAAAAGAACCAGAATAGCCAAAGGATTCCTGAGAAAAATGAACAAAGCTGGAGGTATCACACTCCCTGATTTCAAAATATACTACAAAGCCATAGTAATGCAAACAACATGCTACTGGCATAAAAAGAGACACACAGATCAATGGAATAGAATCAAGAACCCAGAAATAAATCCACACAGTTATGGACAGCTAATATTCGACAAGGGAGGCAAGAGCATACAATGGGGAACGGACAGTCTCTTCAATAAATTGCATTGGGAATGCTGGACAGCCAAATGCGAAAGAATGAAAGTAGACCATTCCCTTATACCATGCATAAAAATCAACTCAAAACGGGTTAAAGACTTGAATGTAAGACCCAAAGCCATGAAACCTCTGGAAGAAAACATAAGCAGTATGCTCTTTGACATCTGTCTTAGCAGCATATTTTCAAGTACTATGTCTGGCAAGGGAAGAAAAAAAACAATAAATGAACAAATGGGACTATATCAAACTAAAAAGCTTCTGCACAGCAAAAGAACCAATCAACAAAATGAAAGTACAACCTAACAATTGGGAGAAGACATTTGCAAACCGTATATCAGATAAGGGGTTAATATCCAAAATATACAAAGAACACATACAGCACAACAACAAAAAAACCAACAACCCAATTAAAAATTGGGCAAAAGATCTGAACAGAGATTTCTCCAAAGAAGATATACGGGTGGCCAACAGCCATATGAAAAGATGTACAACATCATTAGCTATCAGGGAGATGCAAATGAAAACCACAATGTGGTATCACCTCACTCTGGTCATAATGGCTATAATTAACAAGACAGGAAACAAGTGTTGGAGAGGATGTGGAGAGAAGGGAACCCTCGTACACTGTTGGTGGCAGTGCAAACTGGTGCAGCCACCATGGAAAGCAGTTTGGAGTATGCTCAGAAAATTAGGAATAGATCTACCACATGATCCAGCTATCTCACTTCTGGGTATTTATCCAAAGAACTTGAAAATGCAAAGGCATAAAAATACACGCACCCCTATGTTCATTGCAGCATTATTCACAATACCCAAGATGTGGAAGCAACCTAGGTGCCTATCAAGGGACGAATGGATAAGAAAGATGTGGTATATATACACAATGGAATACTATTCAGCTGTAAGAAATGATGAAATCCAGCCATTTATGACAACATGTATGCTCCTTGAGAGTATTATGCTGAGTGAAATAAGTCAGAGGGAAAAAGTCAAATCCCTAATTATCTCACTCATAAGTAGGAGATAAAAACAACGACAAACAAATACATAGCAATGGAGATTGGATTGCTGGTTACAGAGGGGAAGGAGAGTGAGGGCAAAAGTGGGGATTAGGCTCACATGTGAGGGGATGGACTATAATTAGTTTTTGTGTGGTGAACATGATGTAATCTACACAGAATTCAAAATATCTTACGATGTACATCTGAAAGCTATATCTTGTTACAGTCCAATGTTACTGCAATTAAAAAAATAAAAAAAATTTAAAAGAAGAACATAAGAAAGAAGAGAGAAGGGAACCCAAACAAATGGAAAAGATAGAAAGTAAATAACAAGAAAGGAAATAAAAATGGATCAAGAATTAAATTAAATGCAAATAACCAAACTGCTGATATCAAAATATTAAGATTTTGTTAAAAAATAAATTTGCCACTTACATATTTTCAAATACAAAGAAAAAACTGGCAAAATAAAGAAAGAAAATGATATACCAGGCAAAACTAAACAAAAGAAAACTGGTGCAATTATCCTATCAGAATGCATAGGCAGTAAGTCAAGCAACGTCTTTTGAGATAAAGAGGAAACTTTCATAATGCCAAAGGGACACTTCCACTACAAAGATATAAAACAAATTCTGTGTGCACACACTAGTTTAGCTTTAAATGATGCATGACCTAACTTGACAGACTTAAAAGAAGAATGTGACAAACTCATAAAACATACTGTGATATTTTCAATCAAAAGTCAAAATAATAGAACTGATAGATCTTCCAGCAGAGAGAAAGACCAGGGACTCACCTTGTTTTCCTCACTCAGCCTTAAAATCTCCTTCCATTGCCCCATAATGGCAGAGTTAATGTGGCGCCAGCTGACCAGGAGCAATATGGTTACAGGTTTTGCAGGTTCAATCCAGTTCAACACCCCAGAGAAACTGAGTAAGGGTAGGTTTGGAACCAAGAGGTGATGACTGGATCAAGTGTTTATATATAAAATAATATCTCTGTATGATTTTTAACAAATACCCTCCAGTACAGCCTTTCAAGCACAGTTTTTATTTTAAGATATTCTGATTTATTGTCCAGTCAATCATAGTACCTGAAAATGTTATATATATTTTTAATATATCTGTTCGAAGTAATATATGGACAACAACTTTTACCATTACAGAAGAAGGCAGGTTATTTTAACTCTTAAAAATATCACTAAAGCAAAGTAAATTATGTCCCCAGACTCAAGAAAAACATTGTTTAGAGTCCATGTAATTTCTACTTAGCCATGTGACTATTAGTATATACAATTCCTGCCCATTTTTGTAATCTTTTTTTCACAGTCTGATATACTTAGATAATGTTTAGGATAATAAAGGATATTATATATAAAGAATTAATAATTTAAGGTATATTATATGAGCATTTAGATCACTGTCACTGTCTACTGTTTAAGAAAACTGTTTAAAATGATCTAATAACCACCTGTGTACTTTTTCTCAGACATAAACAAATAGAGGAAAGAAGTCTATATGGTAAACATGAAAATAGGTGTTTGAATTTCAATGGACATTTCAGAATATGAGGATTGTCAGCAAGAGAGACAGAGATGATGCTATTTTACTGTGAGTACATCACACACATGAGTTTCATTTGTGTATGCCTATGAATACGCAATGCCAAAAGGTTGAACACATATTTTCAAACAATGATTCAATTCAATTCAGGAAGAACTTTAAATAAAGAGTTTATTATATTCATTCACTGAAAACAGAATTTCATTCTCTAGTGTATTTGTAGACCCTGACTCCCTCAGAGTGTAGTGGGATAAATGAACTTCTACAATCTTTGCTGTAATCTCATCTTGGAATCCATTTTCTGCCATTCTCATCTCTGTTTATTTTCTATTGAGAGAGTGATCCTTCCGGCAGCTGTAGCTGTTTTTATACCAACGTCCATCCATCCATTGTCTGAATCTCCCTCCAGCATTCCTAGTGTCTCTCTCATTATTCAGATTTCCTACATCATGGAGATATCATCTTGGGATATCATTTTGTCTTACAGAGAAATGACACAGAAAGTCCAAGTCATTACATCTGTAATTTGTATTCAGTGCAGGGTTGTTTTGATTATTCCTCTGAGATCCATTTTAACTACCTCTCAGAAACTCAGTCCGAGATGCTGTTCCCTGGGGCCCCTTGTTCTTTATTCAGGAAATGTTATTTTGATTGATCTTAAATATAATGGAATCAATACTTAAGCAAGCATGACAGAAGTCTGTTGAAAGCAAACTGATGAGGGCTGTTGTCTTTATTTTCCATTTTTTTTCTGGTGATTTCACACAGGTCATTGTTCGAACATGGTGATGCCCTGCAAAGAACTAAAGTGAGTATTTGTGGAAATTCTGCCTATTTTTCACAGTCACCATGGATTTATGACCTGGATAGGGATATGCATGATCCACGTAGTCTCTTTGGTTCTTTTTTAGGCACAGGGCAGGGGAAAATTTGGCCATGGATTGTAATTCAGTTTAAAATAGAGGATACTTATTTGAAGATACTTGTGCTTACATTGTCTGCCTGACTTCTTAAATTTTTCTCTTACATATCACATATTCACAAACTAGACCTTAAAACAAAGTCAACTAAATTTAGGTAAGTACACTGTTACCAATGTGGTAGGAATACTTAATATGTTTCAGAAATTATTTTAGAATATCCCCTTTCTTCAATTAGTGTGAAGGTTTAATTAGAAAAATGGTTTAAAATGAGTTTTCAAATTTTCTCATTGTATCAATATGCTTGCTCTAAGCTGCTTCCACACCTCTTGTAAGTGTAGCCTATGTAACAACTTCAGTTCATCATTTGATGTGTATATTTTATCATATACAAGAATTTGTAATTCACTCTTGAATAAGGAGAGTGATAGGCTAAAGTTGAATTTGCAAAAAAAATTATTTCTTCTGAAACTTAGAGAATGAAATGCTTTGGGAGTTCATGTGTGAATGAGATTCTCAGGAACAGTTGTGGCATTGACTTCAGAGGTCATAGTGTGATCAATCATCCCATTTTTCTCAAGACTGAAGGTGTTCTTAAGACATGAGACTTTTTCTGGAAAAACAGGGGCAGTCCCAGGCTAACCCAGATGGTTGACTACGCTTCATTGGGTAGGGCCATATTTTTTACACAATTATATGCACACTCCTCTAACCTGCACCAAATTTTCTCTTTTTCACTGCTTTTAAGTTGCAAAATTGAGAAATGGGCACTTTCATCTCTCTTGCAATACTTCAGCTGTGAAGCTAAGCTAAAGAGAATGCAACATTCTCCCTGAATGAACTTGAACTAGAAACAACTCTTACTTAGTGAAGAATTATCTTGAATGAAATTGTCTGACAAAAGTTATTCAGAAATGTGAGAGGATAAAGTAAATTGTACCACTCTAGCCCCATAAAACATAGTGGCTGCTCTGGTGAGCTCCTAGCGGCTTGCCTTACATATGGTAGCACTTTAAAAGTGTGCATATGTTGTCCATGCTTGCAAAGAAGAAAAAGATATTTGAAAACAATGATGATGCTGATGTCAATTATGATGATATAGTTGATGATATGGGAGAATACATTGAGTTGCATTGGCATAACATTGGCTTGTAGATTGCAACATCACTGAGTTTTTTAAATCAGACTCCCTGGATTCAGATCTCCATGTCTCCAATATCTGACTGTGTGGCAATGAGCAAGATTGTTAACACTACCTAACTTGACCAACTACCTCATATGTCAACTGGGACATTAATGTTCTTAATTATTAATTAATCCTGTTCTGAGGATTAAACAAAATAACATGTTGAATGACACATTAAAATATTAATGTGAACCTCTATTAATGTTCTGAGTTCTAAGAGTCAGTAAACACAACATGACCTCAATTCCCTCCCTCTAGGATAGGTTTGCTGGTGTTTCTTTGTCAGTGTGCTTGCATTCTGCCAAACAATAAAAATCAACTTGTCTAAAAAGAAATGCAAAAAAAAACTTGTCTAAATTCTCTCTGCATGTAGTTTTATCTATTGTAACTTTTATTTTATTCTGGCAATAATTATTATAAATAAATCCTAGTGTTAAATTTAATTAAATTGTCATTGTTCTAAGAGTCAATCAGTGCTTGCAAGCACAGTCAAATCTCAAAATGGACAATATGTCTCCCTCTGGACTTATCCTCTATGCTGCCTGCAGGGTTGTCTTTCTAATGTTGGGACACACCACATATTACTTTCTCGGACTTACAACTTCTTCCTTATTACCTACAGAAGCACACAATTTTTCCTTAGAGTATAATAATCAAACAAGACCTATCATATTATACTTCGCATAGCAAAATAATTGTTCTATGCACACAAATCCATCACCAAAATGTTTGCTTTATCCCAGACAAATTTTGTACTTCACACCTCCATACATTTGCAGCATTAGTGTTTTTCCTTGGTATTTATTTCCTCTCTTCTCTTCCTTCTCCCTGAATACTCCTTGAAAACTGCTTACCTTTCAAGGACAATACCATAATAGTATTTTAGTTTGGTCTTCTCATTATTCTTTCCAAGACCAAATTAAGCATGCTATGTCACTATATAAAATTGCTTTATACTGTACTTATAATAATTTTCTGATGATCTCAATACGTTATTTGATTGTTCATTTTTTAATTTACCATTAACTCCAAAATAATTGAAAACATTTATTACATTTCTACATCATTGTAATCAAATAGAAAGCACAATGATTAATACAAAGTTTGACTTTGAAATATTTGTTGAATAAAAACATCTTTGTTGCTTTCAGAATTAATTGAATTATCTTTTATTTTCCTAAGCGAATCTGCTTATTCTTACATTATACTATTATTCAATCATTGCAAATATATTTTTGGAATGTATTTCTTCCTTTAAGCAATAAAACTTGCCTCATTATTAATTTTAAAAACCTATAGGTTAAAAATATGACTTTTTAAAATGATAGGAGTGTGGAACTCTAAATTACCTTCACTTGAGAGCTAAATATGGGCTAAGTATTGGGCTAATGGTATGCATTTATTATTTAATTCTCAAAGCAACTCAACAAGTTTATCACTGTTGTTATTATACATTTAACTAACAGAGGTAGCCCAAGATTTTGAAAACATGTTAAAAATACAAGATCATTGACAGAAATTGTCACCGTCAAGATTTAAGCCCTAAGCATTTACCTAATTTTAATTAACTTTCACTACTTTTTCTTATGTCCAAATTTAAATCAATAAAAAATCTGTCAGTTTAAAAATAATAACTAAAGCAAAATAGATGATTCTAGATGAGATGAACAAAAAGGAACATGGCCAAAAGTCAATGGCTATAAATTACAAGACCTGAAGAAATAGATGGCCCTGCTGATGTGGGCAGGCTCTCTTTGGCTGGATGCTCTGGCTTTTGGGGATCAAGGATAGCATGGAAGCCAGGCCAGTCTCACTTGCAGAATTTAAGTAGAAACCATTGACCATAGAATAGAAACTTTGGACACCTGTGGATTGAAAATAATATATGTCTACACCATGGTTCAATAGAAAACATTCTGAACAAAGCTTTTATAGTCGATAGATGCCCTCTCCTCATAGTGAACTGTTTCATGATATCCCTTTGAATTTGGCCTTTTCTACACACACTAACCACTCCAACTTATGGCACGAGCATTGAGAATAGAGCTGCAACCATGCAATCACTCTTGTAAAGGGAATGGGACATTCCAAGAAGAGATGAGAAAAGCAATCTCTAGATCCTCTTCACTTTTACTCTTAAACAGAGATAGTGGAGCAGAGTGTACTTACTTATCTCTTTGCAAACTTCCTGCATTTTGTGAAACCTGGCTTTGAATGTTGGGACCAAATCAGTAATGATTACATGGGTAAATAAAGATTACATAGTCATATAGCATTAATTACATTGATAAATAACAATTCTCCAAGGGAAAATTGAAGTTTTTTCTTCATCACAGACTCAGTTTATATTT
This sequence comes from Equus caballus, assembly GCF_041296265.1. Classification (NCBI taxonomy): domain Eukaryota; kingdom Metazoa; phylum Chordata; class Mammalia; order Perissodactyla; family Equidae; genus Equus; species Equus caballus. The sequence goes on from NC_091702.1 coordinate 3,096,189, forward strand.
GGGTGCCTATTTTGTGAGTAAGATCAAGAAGGCTGGAAGAGGTCCACTGTCTTATAAATTCAACCCAAGAAGCTTTGATACCAGATCTCTGATTCAGATGGAATGAAGGACCAGGGGCTCTTACTATAATTGGAAAACACATTCAACACTCAGTATTTTAAAGAGTAATGTCATTTAGTTCAATATCATATATTTCCAATATTCAAAAATACTTAAATTGAATTTCAAATATCAACTATCTCAATTATATTTTCTATCCTCATCTATGTTTTCCAAATCATATCTTATTCAGAATAAAACTTACATGTTCTTTCCAACCTTTCCTTTATCATTCATATTTTGTGTACATTCACCATAATATTTTGTGTTTTACCTGAAGGCATATAGCGGAGAGGTTAAGAGTAATTTCCTTAGAGTCAGAAAACCTAGATGTAAATTCTGGCTCTTCCACTTATGAGGTTTGTAATCCAGGCATCTGTTATTTTATCTGTCAGAGCATTGTTGTCTTGTCAACTACATAAAGATGTTAACATTTAATTTCCAAAGTTTTTTTTGAGAAAAAATGATATATCTACAGAGGATCTAACACATAGGTCCAAGTACTGGCAGATGTTACATCGCTTCACTATGAAAAAATTTAAAAAGAAAATAAAGCTTGGAATTCTTGAAGTGGAATATAGGTTAAACAAAAACTTTACTTTTTTACACCAGTCTGAACAGCTACACATGAATCAGTCACTAGCTTAAATTTGGAAAATTGTTAGTTGGGGTTTCAGGGCCTAGAGGAGCAAATCAGACTGGCTTTTGTCTCAAACATGATTTTTACTTATACCACTGGATAGGTATCCAAGGTACAATATGACCTCTGAAAAGCAGTGAACAATATAAAACATAAAGCTATGAATAAATTTACAACTGCTTTGAACACTGCTACTGGATTCACCGGGTCACAAAAGTTCTGATAGTCATGAATTCAGGTAAAAATATGACTATACATAAAAACAAATCTATCCAAACAAATAAGCAAAAAGAAAACAGGTGACAAAGTGCTAGAAAAGTTTTGAGGATGAATAAAATAAACAAGAATTTCCCTTTGAAACTCATGGCTACCTTTCAGATAACTGTTTTTCAGCTGCTTCTATCCTGGACTATCCCTAAAAAACTTTTACTCCGACTATATAATATCTAATATTTGTCCCAATTTATACTATTTTTGGAAGTAAGAAATCTGAAGGTTATGGAGGGTAAATGGCCAGGCTACAGCTATGATGAAATGAAGAGGTAAGCCCAGATTTTCTATTTTTACATCCAACACTCTTGCCATTGCATGGCGGTACAACAAATTAGTTCACTCAATTTTAGCATTGCACTTTTAAAATTGAGGAAAAAATCTCAAAGCAGGAATTTGGTTAAATTGTTTGAGCTGGGACTTCAATAAATTAGTCAATGATATCATGAATACCCAGCCTTAGAATTTTCTGTTGGGCATTTTCCCCCTGTTATGTTCCCACTATGATTAGTCCTGTCAGCTTCTGTTGTTCTAGATATTACTGCTTACATATGTTTGTAGAAAGATAGCATGCAGTTAACAGAATAAATGAGATATGTAATTATTTGTATTATATTTCCATTGTCTGTGTGTGTGTGTTTGTGTATATATATATACATATATAAATGAATGTAACTTAGGCTCAGGCAAGTTTCAACTCAAAATGATAATATTGAAATATTTGAAGACATTTATTTTTCTATTATTTTTCTTCTCAACCACAGGCTTCTGTTTACTGGAGTCATTAATGGAAGAGTATGAATCAGAAAATGGTATGGATCTGAAGAATAGAGGACATTGCCTGGAAGACCAAACTCCATCATAAAGGAATTCCTGCTACAATGTTGTGTCAAATTAATACTCAGATCACTTCATTCACACACACACACACACACACACACACACACACACACACACACAAAATCTTATAATGGCATTCAGATTTATTTAATCCCCACGTGTTCACTCTCTGCAATGTCATTTAATCACCAAAGCAATAAGAATAACAGTATTGTAACTGAGTTTATGATTCTGGGGCTCAGCCAAAATCCTGACCTCCAGGGAGTTCTCTTCATTGTCTTTCTCCTTATCTATCTTGTGGCTTTTCTTGGCAATTTTATCATTGTCATTGCCATAACCTATAACATCATCCTACATACCCCCATGTATGTTCTCCTTCTGTCACTGGCTATCGTAGACATCATCTGCACAACAAGCATAATACCCAAGATGCTTGAGACCATGCTAACATCAGGAAGGACCATTTCATACAGAGGCTGCATGTCCCAGCTCTTCTTCTTTATGTGGTCCCTGGGAGCTGGGATGGTTCTTTTCACGACCATGGCCTATGACCGCTATGTGGCTATCTGTTTCCCTCTTCACTACAGCACTGTCATGAACCACCATATGTGCATGGCCTTACTCAGCATTGTTATGGCTATTGCAGTAACCAATTCCTGGCTACACATAGGTCTCATCCTGAAGCTGACCTTCTGTGGACCAAATACCATTGACCACTTCTTCTGTGAGATACCCCCAATGCTGTCTTTGTCCTTCAGCCCTGTGAAAATCAATGAGGTGATGGTCTATATTGCAGACATTACCCTGGCAGTGGGTGACTTCACCCTCACCTGCATCTCCTATGCTTTTATCATCACTACCATTCTCCGCATCCGCACAGCAGCAGTCAAGAGAAAGGCCTTTTCGACATGCTCATCCCACCTCATAGTTGTGTCCCTCTACTATTGCCCTGTAATCTACACCTATGCCCTCCCTGCTTCCAGCTACACATTTGAAAGAGACAAGGTGGTAGCTGCACTCTATACTCTTGTGACCCCCACATTGAACCCCATTGTGTACAGTTTCCGGAACAAGTAGATGCAGACAGGGATTAATAAAGTCTTTTCATTTCTGAAACATTAATGATTTCAAGGGGGTGCATCACTACTCTACTTTAGAATCATCTAGTAGAACATCTCAGATTTTACTGATGTTTCATAGTTATTTCCATTTGAAGTTTTCCTATTCTCTCTTAAGGGCAAGAATGTTTCACTCCACTGTAAATCACTTCCCTAGCTCCTTATTTCCAAAATGGACTTATTCTCTTATGATTTCACTACTAATTTATACTTATCATTCCACATGTTAATCAATTTTTTCATGTATACTTTAAAAACTAATTACACTAGATGAAAGTGTTTTCTCTTTTTCCTATTCTGTTCCTAACCTCCTCATCATCTCTACAGTCCCATATTTTTCATTTTTACAAAATCTGCAATGTCATACACATACAACATCACACAAATATATGACATAAGATATATCATAACATACATCATCAAATATGATTTATATACCAATGTAATTCTAAAATATATATGCATAACTTCTAATTCTTATATATCCATGCATAAAAACATTTACCTCTACAAAAAATAAATATTATTTCTAATATTATAGAATTAACAATTTTATAAATCAAATCATGTCCACCATTTATGTAACAAGAAAATACATTCTATCTTTGTGAGACATGTTTGTGACACATGCATTACAGTTTTGCTTTAAAATCCATGTTATAATCAGGATTCCACTGCAATATATTTTATAAAATAAGAGCAAGAATTTTCTCATACTATTATTTTTGAAAAAATTAAAAAATGAGAATAATAGTATTCTCATGCTATTATTCTTGAAAAAATGTAGTTCATGTCATTATTGCCTGCATTAGCTTTTTCAATCTATAAATACAAGAACCATATATTATTACTTTTATATAACATTTAATGCCAAATTTTAAGTAAATTAATACCTAATATAAGGAAACAGAAGAACCATTCTCAATGCCTTCCAGCTGAAGAATACCAGAAAAACGTGATTAGGTGAATGAGTTGATTTATTGTATGAAGGAGACAGCACATCGTGTGTCAGTAAGAGGGTGCTGACATGGACTTATTTGTGATTGTGTTGGGGATATGGGAAAAGATCAAAAAGGGGGTATTTTTACTACATTGGATCATGTCAGAAAATAAGGGTAATTTTATCTGGAAGGTAGAAAGAATAACTATTGCTAAGCTGTAATTGCTAAAGTGGCAGCAATCAAATTTATTAAATGGGAAAAGGAGATATTGGTAATTTCTGAGGTTTGGGCTGTGTTATTTTCATGTCAGCTCAGACGTGTCAACAGAGGGGCTTTTTTCTGTTTTCCTCTTTCATGAGGAACTTTTCTGATGCTGATGTTGTGTGAGTTTGTTTGTTTTGCAATCAACAGGAGAACACTATGACATAGGTGTTTAGCCAGACAAGCTGAGTAGACAGCTGTCAGAGACTGCTTTATTCCTCACTTCTTTAAAATGAACTTAATAAACAACTTCTCCATTATGCTCTCTTCTTTATCAAAAAAAAAAAGCCATATAGAAGTCAAATAAATAACATAGGTTAATTCCTTTCTAAAGAATAAATATAAAAGAATTGTCTGAATGTGCATTTTATTTTGAAATTAGGCAGCTGTAAGTATGATTTAAAATTGTTAGACTATCATGTGAAACATTCAAATTTGTTTTCATTTGTATTTTTTATTTTAAGGGGAAAATTTTAAAAGTAAACTAATTCTGAGCTTCTTTCTCTCATAGCTTATTCCACTCTGGCTTCCACATTATTCTTGCTGAATATAGCGTTGAACATTGTATTTCATTATATATATATACACACCCACCGCATCAATACCGGATATTTGGACTATCTTGCATGATTCTCTACCTAACCCATTATACTGACACATCTACCTCATAGACACAGAAGAGAACAAGTCTGTGTACTGCTAGCTGTCTAGAAGCTGTAAGATCCCTACAGGAGACTGCAGGCTGTGGAAAGTTCAAATTGTTTGTTCATATTTCTTTCACAGATACTTTTACCTAAAAGTGCAAACATCCATATTAAATTATACACCTATTGATCATTTTAATTTGAAGAGTAAGTTTTCAATTGTCATTTGAGTATTTTTTGCCATTTATTTGTTGTTTTTGATTGTAGAATGGACATAATTATGGTGTATAATGGATTTGCCCTTCACTGTATGTAGTACTTGTCGTAATGTATACTTAATATTCCATAATTATCTTCCTAGTACACTTAGAACACTGTGATCATGAGCCAGCCAGTCTGGGCTTGGCCTTCATATAGGTTATTTCTGATTTCTATGGAGAAAAATCTTGTTTTACTGAGTGCAATTGTAGGGCAATTTTTTGTTAAGTCTCTAATATATTTAACTATGAATAACAGAGGATACTACTTCAGTCCTTTTAAATCAGTGAGGAGACTTACACTGAATGCAATGAAAGTCAGGTTTTAGAGAGTCAATAGTGTCTGCAGCAGCTCAATGATGCCAGCAAAGAACGAGGCTCCTTCCATTTTCTTGTTCTGCCATTCAACTGTGTCTTCTCTAGGGTCATGAATGGCTTCTGTATTACCAGGCATCTCACTCATGACCTAAGCAGAATGAAGGATAAAGATGGAGATGTCAAAGGGCAAATAAGTCTTTCTCTATTGTCTTTTAATGTTTTTTTCTGATTTATTGAGGTATAATTGACAAAATAGTAAGATATGTAAAGTGTGTGTCATGATGATTTTTTTAATTAAGAATCACTCATCCATAATCATGCATTTACATCATATTGGCCATGGCCATACCACTGCACCATCTCGAGCTGTAAGTACATATTGGAAGAATAGATTTAGAAAGTAGGGACTTGGCATCTTTGATCAAATTTTAAGTTAACATACATGGAGAAGGGAAGGGGTGCTTGTATTATGTCAGTTAATAATGTCTATCAACAAATTTATCATAAGTACAGATTTGGAATCACAAACATAATGGTGAAATAAAATTGGATTGAAAAAGAGATAATGCCAAAACGGAGACCATTGTTTGATTTGTAGATGTTGAATCATCCCTGTGTCTCTGGAGTAAATCCAACTTGATCATGCTGTATGATCATTTTAAAGTGTTGTTGTATTGGATTTGCTAATATTTTTGAGGATTTTTGCATCTATGACCATCAGTGATACTGGCCTGTAATTTTCCTTTTCTGTTGTCCTTATTTGGTTTTGATATCAAGGTAATGTTGGCCTCATGGAGTGACTTAAGAAACAGTCCCTCTTCTTAAATATTTCAGAATTGTTTCAAAGGACAGGTATTATGTCTTCTTTGAATATCTGGTAGAATTCACCAAAGAATCCATCTGGCCCAGGACTATAGATTTTGGGGGGAGGTTTTCAATTACTTTTTCAATCATTTTACTTGTGATTGATCTATTAAGAGCCTCTATTTCTTCTTGATTTAGTTTTGGGAGATTATATGAGTCTAAAAATTTATCTGTTTTTTCTAGGTTATCCAGTTTGTTGGCATATAGTTTCTCATAGTATTCTCTAATAGTCCTTTGTATTTCTGTGGGATGCACTGCAATTTCTACCCTTTAATTTCTAATTTTATTTATTTGAAACTTCTCTCTTTTTCTCGTAGTGTGGTTAAGGGTTTGTCAATTTTGCTTCTCATGGAATCAGCTCTTAGTTTCACTGATCCATTTTATTGTTTTTCTTAGTCTCTATTTCATTTATTTTGGCTCTGATGTTTATTATTTCCCTATTTCTACTGACTTTTGGATATGCTATTATTCTAGTTCTTTTATTTTTAGTTTAAGATTACTTATTTTGATATTTTTCTTGTTTGTTGAGGTAGGCCTCTAGTGCTAAAACTTTGCCTCTTAGTCCCACTTTTGCTGCATTGCATAAGTTTTAGTATGTTGTGCTTTCAATTTCATCTGTCTCTAGGTATTTTTTTATTCCTCCTTTGCTTTCTTTCTTTTTGTTTTTATGTTTATGTTTTTTCTGATGAAGATTAGCCTCAAGATAACGCCTGTGTGAATCTTCTTCCACTTGATATGCGGGTCACCATTATAGTATGGCACATGAGTGATGTAGGTCTGCACTTGGGATCTGAACCCACAAATCCAGGGTGCCAAAATAGAGCATGCCAAAATTAACCACTAAACCATGGATCCAGCCCCTCTCCTCTGATTTCTTCTTTGATCCATTGGTTGATCAGTAGCATGTTGATTAGTCCTCACGTGTTTGTGACTTTCTGAGCATTTTTCTTGAATTTGATTTCTAGTTTCATAGTGTTGTGTTCAGATGCTTGATCTGATTACAATTTTCTTAACTGTATTGAGGCTGGTCTCTTTTCTCAACATATGGTCCATTTTGGGGAAGTTTCCCTGTGCACTTGAGAAGAAAGTATTCTGCTTTTGGGAGGTGGAATGTTCTATATATAACTATTAAATCCACCTGGTCCAGTGTTTCATTTAAGGTCACTGTTTCCTTGTTGACTTTCTGTCTGGACAATATATCCAAGGATGTAAATGGGGTGTTGAAGTCCCCTACAATTATTGGGTTTCTGTCAATTTCTTCATTTGGGTCTGTTAATAGTTGCATTATATACTTTGGTGATCCTGTGTTAGGTGCATATATATTAAGAAGTGCTACATCTTCTTGGTGGAACATTCCTTTTATCAGTATATAATTCCCCTGATACAAATATTAAAAAATGAGGAATAAAGATCACATGATAATCTCAATAGATGCAGAGAAAGCATTTGATAAGATACATCATAAATTTATGATAAATACTCTCAACCAAATGCAAATAGAAGGAAAGTTCATCAACATAATAAAGGTCACATATGACTAACCCAGAGCCAATATCATATTTAATGGTGAAAAACTGAAAGCTATGACTCTGAGAGCAGGAAAATGTGCCCACTGTCACAACTCTCATTCACTACAGTACTAGAAGTTTTGGTCAGAGAAATTAGGTAAGAAAAAGAAATAAAAAGGATTCAAATTGGAGAGAAAGAAGTAAAATTCTCACTGTTTGTGGATGACATGATACTGCATATAGAAAGCCCTAGAGAATCCACCTGAAAACACATAGAAATAGTCAACAACTACAGCAAAGTTGCAGGTTATAAAATCAACATTCAAAAATCACTTGCATTTCTATACACTAATAATGAACTAACGGAAAGAAAGTTAAGAATACAATAACATTTACAATCACAACAAAGGAATAAAGTACCTAGGAATAAATTTAAACAAGGAAATGAAAGCCCCATACCTTGAAAAATATAAGATATTAGTGAAAATTTGGAGAAGACATAGAGAAATGGAAAGATATCTCACACTCATGGATAGGAAGAATAAACATCGTTAAAATGTGCATATTACCTAAAGCACTCTACAGATTCAATGAAATCCCAATCAGAATCACAAGACAGTCTTCATGGAAATAGAACAAAGAATTCTGAAATCGATATGGAACAAGAAAAGACCCCCAAAAGCCAAAGCAATTCTGAGAAAAAAGAACAAAGCTGGAGGTATAACAATCCCTGACTTCAAAATATACTACAAAGCTATAACCAAAACATCATCGGACTCACAAAAAAATATACACACATATCAATGGAATAGAAGTGAAAGCCCAGAAATAAAATCACACATTTATGGACAACCAATCTTTGACAATGGAGCCAAGAAGATACAATGGTAAAAGGAAAGTTTCTCCAATACATTTTGTTGTGAAAACTGGCAACCACATGCAAAAGAATGAACACAGATCATTATCTTACATAATACACAAAAATTAACTCAAAATGGAATAAAGACCTGAATGTTACACCTGAAACTATAAAACTCCTAGAAAGAAATACAGGCAGTACACTCTTTGACATTGGTTTTAGCAGTATCTTTATGAATACTTTGTCATCTTAGTCAAGGGAAACAAAAAAATAAACAAATGGAACTACATCACACTAAAAATCTTCTGCAATGCAAAGGAAACCATAAAGAAAATGAAAAGATAACCCACCAACTTGGAGAAAATATTTGCAAAGCATATATCTGACAAGGGGTTAATTTCCAAAATATGTAAAGAACTCATACAACTCAACAACAAAAAAATGAACAACCTGATCAAAAGAGGATCACAGGATATAGACCAACATTTTTCCAAAGAAGATACACAGATGACCAACAGGAACATGAAAAAAAATGTTTAGCATCTCTAATTATTAGTTAAATGTAAGCAAAGTTACAATAAGATATCTCCTTATACACCTCAGCTATATTTAACAAGACAACAAAAAACAGGCATTGGAGAGGATACAGAGAAACAGAATTCAGATGCACTCCTGATGGGAATGCAAACTGGTGTAGCCACTATGGAAAATGGTATGGAGATTTCCCAAAAAATTAAAAATAGAAATATCATATGATCCAGCTATGCCATTACTGCATATTTATCCCAAGAACTTAAAATCAACAATTCAAGGAGATTTATGCATCCTTATGTTCATTTCAGCATTATTCACAATAACCAAGAGGTGGAAGTAACCCAAGCACCCTTCTATAGATGAATGGATAAAGAAGATGTGGTAGATATACATAATGGGATACTACTCACTTATGAAAAAAGACAAAATTGTGCTATTTGTTATGACATGGATGGATTTTGAGGGTATTATGATAAAGCAAAATAAGTCAAAGACAGGCAAACACCATATAATTTCACTAATATGTGGAAGATAAACAAACACATGGATAAGGAGAATAGATAAGTATTTGCCAGAGGGAAAGGAGTGCGGTTAGGGCAAAAGGGGGAAAGGTGCATATATAGTAAACATTTCCATTCCACTGGTTATGAAGTTTACTCTAAAAATTATAATCTAATGTTTGATAATCATTAATAATTAATAATGTTTATGTTCTGTAATATAAAAATGTAAATCAATGACACAGTGAATGATATTTAAATAAGCTTTAACATAATTAATTTAGTAAGAGTCCATCCATTTTGACCACACCAATACATAGTAAAATTATTTTATGTTAATCATGATATTTTTAGTATCAATGTGAGTAAATATGCCTCAATCAATGTTTTCAGGATCTTATTTAATACTTCCTTATTGGTGAATAGATAACCTGGTATTGTGAATTTTATACTGTAATATTTATATTCAGTGACTGCTAGAAATATAAATGACACTACAATACATATTACACCAAGATGGAACAAGTGAATTGCTGGTTATGCTTACTAAGTCAGACACTGTTTTTAATATATTTCCACAATTATGCCAACATACTGTTGAAATTTTATCCTACAAATAAATTTTAAATTGTTGCAAGCATTTATTTAAAATGGGTATTAAAATATTTTGGCCTGTTTTGATAATTTAAAGAAAGTGTCGAGAATGTTGTTTCTAAGTATGTGTACATGAGATGTTAGATGTCATTTACTTACATCATTTTTGCCCACAAAACTACAGATGGTAGAAATATTTTCACATATCTACTCTTATTTTTCCATATAATACTAATGTCTTCCAAAAACAAGTTAATTTACACACTTGGTTTAAAAAGGCAAACTATTTTGAAAGCATAGTATGTGTGTTAAGTTTTTCAAACCTTAACTTTCAGCTAGGTAACACGCAAACATCCCTAAAAAGTTAACCACTCTTTGGAATTTTTGTTAAAGTCAAATGTCTCATACTAGAATTATTCCAAATGACTTTATAGCAAAGTAATTTGACTGTATATCTTTAATGCAATATAACCTAAATGCAAAGAACTTCAAAAATAGTTTCAATGATTTCAGTAATTGTATGTAATTCTGCATTAAAATACACAAAATCTTCACATGAAATATCCATTTTCTTCAACAACAAAAATTTTACAAGATTAAAATATACAAAAACTGATGATGTCCTTTACCTTTAAACTGCATATGCCCTAGCTCCATCCACCCAAAAGAGCTAGAAATAATCAACACAGTACCAACAAAACTCCTAGCCCTGTAGATGTGGTATCGAAAAGCTATATCCAATTTTTTTAAATCACAAATATTTGACGTAATCACATGCTACAGATCGGGGCAGAACTCACATATGGCAAGACAGGAGTTTGTGGCCTCACTAGAATACACGAACTTAATCAAATAGCATCATGACAAATAAACTCAGATATCAAGTTATATTCTTCTATTGCTGAAGAGTGGATATTTGTGCATAAATATGGATAGAGATTGTAATGAATTTAATACATCAAATACATTTAAACTAAGGTGCTCCAAATGATCTTAAAGTATTTTGGTGAACATAGGAGAACGTTAGAAAATAAATTCATTAAAACTGGTAAGTAAAATAAAAAAAATTGTATGTTTCTTTTTGCTAACTTACATAACTCCTTTTCACTGTGATAATTTTAACCTTGCTATTCTTCTCTCCTACATTCCTGATGAAGCCTCTCACAGCTGGTTAACACTGATGGATCACCTCCTGACCACTCATGCTTGATCTGCAGGAAACTTCTGTGAGTGATGCCGAATTCTCATGATTCATTGATCGTTCTCATTTAAAAGGTGACAGTGGTAAATATTGTGCTGGGTATGCAATATCAACACCCTTTGATGTAATTGACGTGGTACCTTTGACTTCAGCTACTACAGCTCAACAACTTGAATTATATGTGCTCACCTGGGCCTGCACCCTAGCCAAAGGAAAAACTGCCAAATTTTTATACTGATAATAAAGGAGATTTCAGAGTGGTTTATGATTTTGGAATGTTGTGGAAGCAATGTGGTTTTCTAACTTCCAGCAGAACTAAAATTAAAAATAGCCCTTACGTTCAGGAATTATTGGATGCTATATTTAACCTGCTGCTTTAGCTATTATTAAGTTCCTGGGGCATTCTAAACTTTACTTCCTGGAAGCTAAAGAGAATCACCTTGCAGGCACTTACACAAGGAATGCTCTTCTTAAAGAAACCAGTAGTAGTCAGTGTATCTTATACAAGAAACTCACTTAAAACACAAAAGAGTATGCAGGCTAAAAGTAATAATATGGAAAATATATACAATAATAACATTATTCAATAAAAGGTAAGACTGACTATATTTACATTGGAGGAAGTAAACATCAGAGTAAAAGTTAATTACTGCTGGAATGATCATAATGATAAAAAGATCAACAACCAATAAGACACAGTAATCCTAAATGCATATGCAATAATTTACAGGGCTTCAAAATCCATGAAACAAAAACTGATACAACTGAAAGGAGGTAAAGAAATATTCAAGATTATATCTGGAGACTTTAGTCACCATACATACCAATTAATAGAACTAATAAAAAGAAAATTACCGAAGACATAAAATGGAACAGCAGTATAAACCACCTGGGCCTAATCCATATTTACAGAGCACTCACTTAACAAAACACGATATTGCTATGTGCAATGACTTCAATGAATCTTCAAAGAATTGTGCTAAGTGAAAAAAGAAAATCCTGGAAAATTATATGGTGTATATGATTCCGTTATGTAATATTCATAAATTCATGTAATCCATGATGAAATTATAGAATTGAGAATTAGTGCTTTCCAGGAATTGAGGGTGAGGAGGGTATTGGTATGGTTTTAAAAAGGCAAACTGATGGATCCTTGTGGTGATGCACCTGACGTTTATCCTTACCGTAGTGGTGGATACGCGAACCTACACTTATAATAAAAAAGCATAGAGCTAAACACATGCACATACCCACAATTCAGTCCATCCTAAGATTTTTGTGTTTTTACTATCTTGCCTGAATATTTTACCAAATTGATACCATTTATTGGTTTTCATTTTTGAATATTCTAGCCTCAGTTCTTGGGCTTTATGAATAAGTGAAATGTGTGTAAACTTTAAAAAATCAAATACCTTCTTGTGAAGTAAAAGAGTTGAATAATGTGTTTTTCTACATCCAATAATATACCCAAGTATAAATTTATTTCAGTGATAGTTTTGGCATAAATGCTTACATGGTCAAAATATTAAAATTGGGCTGTTATGAATCTGGAGAGATGCCTTCAAGATACTGAAATAAGTGGTAATGTTGGAGAAAACAGTGCATCCTTGGAATGATCAGTTAATTTCAATGGTCAATCATCATGTACAAAAGAGCCTGGTGAAAAATGAGCATGGTTGTTAAATGAACCCACAACCACCAAGGGAGTTCGTTTTGGTGTTCTACTACTTTAAATGAAAAGTACACTATTGCCCGTCCATTCCCAATACACTAGTCCACACAGAAACACTGTGTTTGATTAGAAGCAAAAGGTCTATGCATTGTGTATGAGAATTACATAAGGCAAACTTCAAGCTTGTTCTCAAAGTTTCTTTTTCATTCCACTGTTGCCAATTCTGTCCATTTGGGACCTCGTTACTTTCCAGAATGCCTAGGAGAGTTAGAAACCCAAGGGATGTTTTAACAAGCTCTTCTTTTTGGATCCATGATACAGATGTAAGTGCTTGTAATTTCCTCTATTTAATTATAACTTTTTATTGTTATACTGTAGACTAACAACTCCCCTGGCATGTCCAGGGAAGGAGTTTAACTGGCTGGGCCCCCAGCTCCAGGAATTTGGTTAGTAAAGAAAACAAAGATGCTTTCAAGCCTATTTTTTTCATGTTATGTGAGAGACAATTTAAATCTTTGCTCAGTCCCTCTGCTTTTAATCTGCCCTGTTTTTAATAAATAATCTTGCTGGGAGGCCAACTGCTATTCAAGTTGGAGAAATGAAACCACCACAAGCAAACTCCTTGTGAACTGTGTCCATGAGAACAAAGCAAACACTCTTTTAATTCCAATTATTGGGTAATTTCAATGCTTTTTGTTTGTTTTCAAACAAAAGGTTTTTTTTTATTGTTGTTGTTCCATAAAACGCCTAACTCACCTTCAAAAAAGTGACAGAATATATTATTCAGTCCTCCACTAATACACAACCCTCAGGAGAAAAGTCCCTAACATTTATCAGCCCAATCATCACTAGAAAATCAATTTTCATTTTATAATCTACTCATACTCCCCTCCTCTTTCATATTTTCTTCCTGTCAACTCCCCTTAAACAAAGACTCCTTACAGAACACAGAGTAAAATACTTAGATAACTGATTACTGGTCAGACCATGCACACAACTGCAATTTAGCAACCAGCCGATCAGTGCACATGATGAGTTATCTGTGTTACTTTGTAACATTCACAACACAGATCGTTCCTTATGGACATTGAAAACGTCATCTAGGGGTGTCTTAGTTTCCACTCTTTTTTAATAGCCTTCATTTTCATTTTGTCTTTACATATTTGCTTTGACAAACTTATATATATATTTAACAATCATTTCTAGAAATATATATTTGTATATATAATATACATAATATGTAAATATACACATGCTTATATACACACACTTTACATATATTTGTGTATGTAATAAATGTATATCAGAAGTGAAACTCTTCCACATTTGGATAGCTGTAGTGCATAGTGTTTCAATATTTTTAATTGAAGTTTGATAACTGACATTTTCTCTATCATTTAGATGCATATCTAAATGTACAAGTGCACATTCTGAGATCTGCTTTCCACAGAACATTTATTTTATTTACTATTTAAAAAATGTAATATTGTCATCCCAACCATATTACTTTCTTGTCTCCACTTGATCTAATACATTCAATAAAGTAGATCTTATATGAAATCTTACTTCATCAGTGTTAAAAGCATATATTTAAAAACAGCCGTTATGCTGAGAGACACAAAGGCCAAAGGGGTCTTTCTTGCCTCACGCTATTTAAAATTATTCAGGATAAGATATGCAGAAATATGTTTTGTCAATTTTAAAAGCCAATTTGTCAGTTATTTTACCCTCAAAATGAGATCATTTTGGGGAGGAAGATCCAAGATGGTGGCATGAGCAGACTTCATTGTCTCTCCCCCTTAGAATCTACAACTAATTGGACATTCATCACTTGACAAAGGATATCTATACAGCATCTCAGGACGTCGGAGAGACCCACACTGCTATACATCGGAAGGCGGACAGACTTCCCTCAGGGAGGAGGTGGAGATAGGTGAAAACTCTCCAACTCTCCGACCCCAACCCCCAAACAGCCTAGAGCCTGCGGCCGGCTTTCTCCCTGTGGACGCCCCCAGAACATCTTCACACGTCAAGGGCAGGAGGGAGCACACACCAGAGGAGCGATGGTGGAAACAGGTGAACAGAGCCCTACCTAAGCCCCCCACAATTACACCTGAGCCCAGAGGGAAGCTCCAGAGTTACACACAGGAGGCCGTGGGGAAAACCCCTACCCGCCATAAGCAGAGAGGTCCCGCGCAGCATCAACAACGCCTGGGGGCCCCCGGAGAAAAACCCAAGCCGCACGCCAGCCCGCCAGCTGCCGCTGCCAGCTCCTCTGACCTGGCTTTCGCCCAGGAGGAGATCTGGACTACCAAAGATCTCCTGGGAGAGGTCCGGAGCTGGGTGGAGCTCCAGCAGCTGGCAACACGGCCTGGGGGAGAAACTCTGAAGTCCAGTCCCAGCGGCAGGCAGGGACTTTGCCTGCCATTATGGGAGAGGCCCCGCCCAGCCCCCACAACACCTGGAGGCTCTCCCAAATGGCACGACAGCCCGCCAGCTGCCACGGCAAGTTCCACTGACCGGGCTCTCACCTGGGAGAGCCTCGAGACTATGGGTGATCCCCTGGGAGAGGTCTGGGGCTGGGTGGAGCTCCAGCAGCTGGCTATGCAGCCGGGGGGAGAAATTCTGAAGTCCACTCTGGGCAGCAGGCAGGGTGTTTGCCTGCCATTAGCAGAGAGGTCCCGCCCAGCATCCACAATGCCGGGAGGGTCCCAAAGAGGAGAATCCCAGACAGGGCAGCAGCGGACCAGCTGCCACTGAACTCAAGGTATCCGGCTATCCCCCAGTTAGGGCGATGGGCTCCCCAAGATCCTAGGGGAGAGGACTGGGGCTGGGTGGAGTTCCAGTGACCTGGCACTGTGGCCCAGGGGGGAAACTCTACAGTCTCACAGAAGCCTCAGTGATAGCCTCTGCACAGCACTAGTAGAGAGCACCCATCTGGCAACCACAAGGCTGGAAGACCTTGGGACAAAAGTAGCATAGCTAGGGGAGGTAACCACAGACTGTAGAAAATGCCCATAGCTCTGCAGTGACCCATAGTGGACAAGTGAGATTTTGTGGGCACAAATATAAGCTGCAAATATAAGTGATCCTGCCCCCTGGCCGCTGGGAAAGCCCATAAAACCACTGCCATACCTAAGGAGGGACCACATCTAGGTGGTCTGCGACAGTAGGCACCAGCAGCCTGAAGCCCCCCTGTGACAGCCTCCACAGCTGAAGAGGGAACCCATAGGATCACTGTGACTGCGTGGAGGGGCCCAGGCCCAGTTAGCAACAGCTGATACGGTTCCTGGTTGGAGCAGTATAAACAGCTGTCCCCCCACCACACCAGTAGAAACAAGTGGAAGCAGTAACTAAACTCTATCTCTATGCGGAGGCACAAGTCTACATCATCAAGCAATATGAAAAAATATATTAAATCTCCAGAACAGAAGGAAAATGACAAACACACAGAAAACAATCCCAAAGACAATGAAATATACAACCTAAATGATGATGACTTCAAAACAGCCATCATTAAAAAACTCAATGAGTTAAAAGAGAATTCAGATAGACAATGCAATGAGTTCAGGAGCTATGTCACAAAAGAGTTCGATACTATAAAGAAGACCCAAACAGACATACTGGAAATGAAGAACACAATAGAGGAGACTAAGAAAAATCTAGATGCACTGAAGAGTAGGGCCGATAATATGGAGGAAAGAATTAGCAATTTGGAAGATAGAAATATAGAAATGCTGCAGGCAGAGGAGGAGAGAGAACTAAGACTAAAAAGAAATGAAGAAACTCTCTGAGAATTATCTAACGCAATTAGGAGACGCAACCTAAGGATTATAGGTATGCCAGAGGGAGAAGAGAGGGAGAAGGGGACAGAAAGCCTATTCAAAGAAATAAAGCCTGAGAATTTCCCAAATCTGGGGAGGGAGATGGAACTTCATGTGACAGAAGCCAATGGATCTCCAAACTTTATCAATGCAAGTAGACCAACCCCAAGACATATAGTAGTGAAGCTAGCAAAAGTCAATGACAAGGAGAGAATACTAAGGGCAGCCAGGCAGAAGAAATTAACCTACAAAGGAACCCCCATCAGGCTTTCAGCAGACTTCTCAGCAGAAACATTACAGGCTAGAAGAGAGTGGAATGATATATTCAAAAATCTGAAGGACAAAACCTGCAGCTGAGAATTCTCTACCCAGCGAAAATATCCTTCAAATATGATGGAGAAATAAAAACTTTCCCAGATAAACAAAAATTAAGGGAGTTCATTGCCACCAAACCTCCTCTACAAGAAATGCTCAGGAAAACCCTCATTCCTGAAAAATCAAAAAAAGGTAAGGGACTACAAAACCAAGAGCAAAGGAGATAAATAGAAGGACAACAACAGAGAGTAGCAGCTCTACATGAGAACAGACAAAACCATGGGATGAGAAACAAAGGAAATTGAAGAGAACCGGAAAACAAGACATAAAATGGCAGTAGTAGGCCGCCACATTTCAATAATCACTCAAGTCATAAATGGATTGAACTCTCCAATCAAAAGACACAGAATGGCAGGATGGATCAAAGAAAAAGACCCAACAATATGCTGCTTCCAGGAAACACACCTCAGCCCCAAAGACAAACACAGACTCAGAGTGAAGGGATGGAAGACAATACTCCAAGCTAATAAGGAACAAAAGAAAGTAGGTGTCGCTATACTAATATCAGACAAAGTAGACTTCAAAGTAAAACAGGTAAAGAAAGACAAAGAGGGACAGTATATAATGATAAAAGGCACTCTCCACCAAGAAGACATAACACTTGTAAATATATACGCACCCAACACAGGAGCACCAAAATTTGTAAAGCAACTCTTAACAGAACTAAAAGAAGACATCAACAACAATACTATAATAGTAGGGGACCTCAACACCCCATTAACACCAATAGATAGAACATCCAGACAGAAAATCAACAAGGAAATTATAGAATTAAATGAAAAATTAGACCAGATGGACTTAATAGATATATATAGAACACTTTATCCAAAAACAGCAGGCTACACATTCTTCTCAAGTGCGCATGGAACATTCTCAAGAATAGACCATATTCTGGGAAACAAAGCAAGCATCAATAAATACAAGAGAGTTGAAATAATATCAAGCATCTTTTCTGATCACAATGCTATGAGACTAGAAATCAACTACAAGAATAAAGCAGAGAAAGGTGCAAAAACGTGGAGACTAAGCAACATGCTACTGAACAAACAATGGATTATTGAAGAAATTAAAGAAGAAAGCAAATATTATCTGGAGACAAATGAAAATGAGAACACGTCATACCAAATCATTTGGGATGCAGCAAAAGCTGTCCTAAGAGGGAAATTCATCGCAATACAGGCTCACCTCACTAAACAAGAAAAAGCTCACATAAGCAACCTCAAACGACACCTAACAGAATTAGAAAAAGAAGAACAAACAAAGCCCAGAGTCAGTAGAAGGAGGGAAATAATAAAAATAAGAGCAGAAATAAACGATATTGAAGCTAAAAAGACAATAGAAAGGATCAATGAAACAAAAAGTTGGCTCTTTGAAAAAATTAACAAAATCGAGAAACCCTCGGCCAGACTCACCAAGAAAAGAAGAGAGAAATCTCAAATAAATAAAATTAGGAATGAGAGGAGAAATCAAAACAGATACCAAAGAAATAAAGGGATCATAAGAGAATACTATGAAAAACTATATGCCAACAAATTGACCAACCTAGAAGAATTGGACAAATTCCTGGACTCTTACAACCTCCCCAAACTGAACCAGGAAGAAATGGAGAATCTGAATAGGCCAATAACAAGTAATGAAATAGAAACAGTAATCGAAAACCTCACCAAAAATAATAGTCCAGGACCGGACGGCTTCTGGAGAATTCTACCAAACATTCAAAGAAGATTTAATACTTATCCTTCTCAAACTATTCCAGAAAACTGAGGAAGATGGAGTACTCCCCAACACATTCTATGAAGCCAACATCACTCTGATCCCCAAACCTGACAAGGACAACACAAAGAAGGAGAACTACAGGCCGATATCACTGATGAACATAGATGCAAAAATCCTCAACAAAATTCTGGCAAACTGAATACAGCAATAAGTCAAAAAAATTATACACCATGATCAAGTGGGATTTATACCAGAGACACAGGGATGGTTCAACATCCACAAATCAATCAACGTGATTCACTACATTAACAAAATGACGAACAAAAACCACATGATCATCTCAATAGATGCAGAGAAAGCATTCAACAAGATCCAACACCCATTTATGAAAAAAATCCTCAATAAAATGGGTATAGAAGGAAAGTACCTCAACATAATAAATGCCATATATGACAAACCCACAGCCAACATCATACTCAATAGACAAAAACTGAAAGCCATCCCTCTGAGGACAGGAACAAGACAAGGGTGCCCGCTTTCACCAATCCTATTCGACATAGTGCTGGAGGTGTTAGCCAGAGCAATTAGGCAGGAAAAAGAAATAAAAGGAATCCCAATAGGCAATGAAGAAGTAAAACTCTTGCTGTTTGCAGACGACATGATCTTATATATAGAAAAGCCCAAAGAATCCATAGGAAAACTATAAGAAATCATCAACAGCTACAGCAAAGTTGCAGGGCATAAAATCAACATACATAAATCAGTAGCATTTCTATACACAAACAATGAACCAACAGAAAATGAACTCAAGAACTCAATCCCATTCACAATCGCAATGAAAAGAATAAAATACCTTGCGATAAATTTAACCAAGGAAGCGAAAGATTTATACAATGAAAACTACAAGAATTTCTTGAAAGAAATTGATGACGACATAAAGAGATGGAAAGACATTCCATGCACATGGATTGGAAAAATAAACATAGTTAAAATGTCCATACTACCTAAAGCGATCTACAGATTCAACGATATCCCAATCAGAATCCCAAGGGTATTCTTTACAGAAATTGAACAAAGGATCCTAAAATTCATATGGGGCAGCAAAAGACAGCGAATTGCTAAAACAATCCTGAGCAAGAAAAACAAAGCCAGAGGCATCACAATCCCCAATTTCAAAACATACTACAAAGCTACAGTGATCAAAACAGCATGGTACTGGTACAAAAACAGGTCCACAGATCAATGGAACAGAATTGAAAGCCCAGAGATAAAACCTCACATCTATGGAAAGCTAATCTTCGACAAAGGAGCTGAGGGCCTACAATAGAGAAAAGAAAGTCTCTTCAACAAATGGGGCTGGGAAAACTGGACAGCCACATGTAAAAGAATGAAAATCTATCATTGTTTTTCACCATTCACAAAAATAAACTCAAAATGGATCAAAGACTTAAAGATTAGGCCTGAAACAATAAGTCTTCTAGAAGAGAATATAGGCAGTACACTCTTTGACATCAGTTTCAAAAGAATCTTTTTGGTCACAATAACTCCTCAGATGAGGGAAACAATAGAAAGAATAAACAAATGGGACTTCATCAGACTAAAGAGCTTCTTCAAGGCAAGGGAAAACAGGATTGAAACAAAAAAACAGTCCACTAATTCGGAAAAAATATTTACAAGCTACTTATCCGACAAAGGATTAATATCCATAATATACAAAGAACTCACACAGCTTAACAACAAAAAAACAAACAACCCGATCAAAAAATGGGCAGAGGACATGAACAGACATTTCTCCAAAGAAGATATAAGTATGGCCAATAGACACATGAAAAGATGTTCATCATCGCTAATCATCAGGGAAATGCAAATCAAAACTACACCAAGATATCACCTTACACCCATTAGATTGGCAAAAACTTCCAAAATCAAAAGTGACAAATGTTGGAGAGGTTGTGGAGAAAAAGGAACCCTCATACACTGTTGGTGGGAACGCAAACTGGTACAGCCACTATGGAAAACAGTATGGAGCTTTCTCAAAAAGTTAAAAATTGAAATACCCTATCACCCAGCCATCCCACTACTGGGTATCTACCCTAAGAACCTGAAATCAGCAATCCCAAGAATCCCGTGCACCCCTATGTTCATCACAGCATTATTTACAATAGCCAGGACGTGGAACCAACCTAAATGCCCAGAACCTAGATGACTGGATGAAGAAGATATGGTATATATACACAATGGAATACTTCTCAGCCATAAAAAAGGACCAAATTGTTCCATTCGCATCAACATGGATGGACCTTGAGGGTATTATGTTAAGCGAAATAAGCTAGACAGAGAAAGACGAACTCTATATGACCCCACTTATAGGTGGAAGATAACATACAGACATGGAGAACTGATCGGTGGTTACCAGGGAAAAGGGGGTGTGGGGGAGGGCACAAAGGGTGAAGTGGTGTACCCACAACATTACTAACAATAATGTACAACTGAAATCTCACAAGGTTGTAATCTATCATAATCTTAATTTAAAAAATGAGATCATTTTGGAATAACTGAAAGAATTCCAATTTGGGATGTGCATGCTGTCATGAACCATAGGCAAATCCAGACAAGAAAGGAGGGAGGTTTGTTTGGCACTTCTCATTTGTTGGGCTATTGCCAGGTAGAGAGAGAAATCTTCCCACTGTAGTAAGTAGTTGCACTTTCTATCAGAGATTCAAGTGTTCATTTCTCCCAGTTTGCAGTAATTGATGACATATGACAAAATGTGAGCGATTCTCCTACAGGGCTTCCTGAATTCAATTTACTTAAAATTATTGGGGCTGGCCCAGTGGCATAGCACTTAAGTGTGCACATTCTGCTTCAGTGGCTGGGGATTCGCCACTTTGGATCCTGGGTGTGGATATGGCACTGCTTGGCAAGCCATGCTGTGGTAGGTGTCCCACATATAAAGTAGAGGAAGATGGGCATGGATGTTAGCTAAGGGACTGTCTTCCTCAGCAAAAAAAAAAAGAAGTGGCAGCAGATGTTAGCTCAGGGCTAATCTTCCTCAAAAAAACAAAAAATGTAAAAACAAAAAGCTTCCCTTTATTAGGTTTCCACAGTTTATATTCTTTTATATTTACTTACATATTTACATATAATAAAATTAATGTATATGACTTTATATATTATATATTTACGTATTGCATTTATATATTTATAAGTTTATACTTACAACTATGGTCACATGACACAGGGTGGGGTTTAATAATAGAGGTTTGCATGTAATACTCTAGGCCCACTCCTACAGAAGATCGACCCAATTATGACACAAGAAGGTTCATGTGAGGCCAATTGAACGCATGTGAGTATTGAGAAGGGCCTGGGAATCAGTGGAAAAATGATAAAAAAAGCATGTTGCTGAAGTTCTGATTATTTAATAAATCATCTGATGTCAGATAACTCCATTGCCATCATATCCCATGGTCTCAAGAAGAATTGCCTTCACACTGTCCTGTAAGTAAAAGAATCTTATTTGATTGCAAGGTCAGCAAAACATTAAGCTCTAGAAAACTATGTTCAGAAGCATTTTGGTGATGATTTACTGCACCTATCCACGAGAGACCTTAAATGAAGAAAAATTTAGATACCACTATCCAAAAATGACAGCATAACCACCAAGGATATTGTTAGGTTGTGCTTTTTTAATGAGGAGAAAATATGTTTCCATTCCTCAGCAATGACAAACCTGAAGGTCTGAATCTGGTTAATATGGTCTATTCACTCTTTACCTTGAAAACAACATAATCCGTGTAAACTGTTAAAAACAAAGCTACTCAAATTAATTCAACTTAATTTGAATTATGTATGAAACTTCTATATACTGAAGTTTGGCTATTTCTGCCTTTATTTCTTTACTTGAAGCTTTGACCACAGTATCATTCTTAATTTCATAGTTTTTTATAGTATGTTGATCTTTGTGTCATGTACTTCTCATTAGTCTAACTTTTCAATATATTGCCTGAATATTATTCAAAATAATTATGTGTTTTCTAATATTTCTTTATGAACCTATGAGAAAATAACATAGATATAGATAGAAATGTAGATATAAATATGTAGATATATATCTGATACATTTATTTAAATCACCTCCCATTCTTAAACTAAAGTTAGCATTGTGTATACCTGTTCTATATTTATGTTTTTAATTAAAAAAATATATAGATGAGGGTGAAGTCATCATAACTTTATTTTTGTCCATTGTGTGGAGGACAAAGTGGTTTTAGTAATTCTGTTACTGTGTCTTAGTTAATATCAGCCTGATATTGGTTCCCCTACAGTGAACCTGGCATGGATGGGGTTAAAACTGAAAGCCTGCATTCCTAGTTCCCTGGGTCTTTAGTTAAGCTCCTATGTAAATATTTGTTTCTTTAATCTCTGGCCCCCTGAGCTTTACAATCAAATACAAGTTACAAATTTTTAAAGCCCAGATGGCCACAAACTGGGCTCCCAATAAAGTTGTAGCTAACCCCAGGATCTTGAAGTTCTTTTACAGAGAAACTAGTGTCCAGAGAATATCTAGAAACTGAAGCTTCCCAGGGCCAATTCCTTGGTTTGCCGAC
Organism: Equus caballus; assembly: GCF_041296265.1. NCBI lineage: Eukaryota > Metazoa > Chordata > Mammalia > Perissodactyla > Equidae > Equus > Equus caballus. Next base: position 3,119,834 of record NC_091702.1, read on the forward strand.
ATCCAAAACTACCTTCCACCTTGGAGATAAATAGCCAAGGACATTCATCTGAGAAATCCTTTGTCTCCTCTGCTGGAAGCAGCCTCAGACACAGGCCTATGGGAAAATGTTGACCAAGAAGTCCATGGTCCCCCTCCCCTACCTCAAACCCCAAATAAAGGCCCCTACCCATTTCTTAATGCAGAGCAGGCAACATGTGGGGCACTTGCCCTTGCTTTGGTCCCTCTGCCTGACAAAGTAAAGGCTTTGCTTTTTCTAGCAAGACTCTCTTCTCGTTATTTGGACTGGCCTCGGGATCAGAGACCAAACTTTAGGTAACAATTCCTTTACTGATGCTGTGTTGAATAGTCTTGTTATTAATTTGAATATGGGTATTACCACAGGACAGGAGAAAACATTTGCAAATAATATGCCTAATGAGGGCTTAATATCCAAAATATATGGCTTAGATCAAGCTAAAAGCTAGGAAATGAGAAAAGAGAGGAAAGGCGTTCTCATTTTCCTCCTCAATCCATCATTGCCATGAACGGGTGTTCAATTTTTGCATTTATGTTCTTCAGAGATAAAGTGGTATAATTTTACTTTGTTAAATATCCTTTTTAAGACTACTTAGGTGTCAAGTTGTTCGCTTCATTAAAGGATTTCGAGATCATTTACTTTTTTATATTTTCAGTGTGTGTAAGTGTGGTATATTGTTTTTCGTCAGTGCTTGGGATTACTCGTGAAGGAAGCCACCTGGACTTGGGAATTCTAAGAAATAATCGATTCAGTAGTTTATACAGATATCAAAGGATCCAAATTTTCTATGTCTTCTTTTACAATTTCTGTACGTTGAGTGTTTTGAGAAATTTATCCATGCCATCTAAATTGTCAAGTTGTCATTATATTTTTAATAGTATCCTGTCAGTAAGTTTTTGATATCTGTAAGATCTACAGCAATGTTCCTCTTTTCTGGTTTTTGTTAGTTGGTTTGTTTTCTGTGTTTATTATTATTATCAATGTGTTTTATCAGTGTAATGATATTTTAAAAGAGCCCACTTCTGGTTTTGTTGATTATTTTTACTCTAATTTTGTTTTCTGTTTCTTCTTTTTTTTAACTCTTTAATTTTATTTTTATTTCTTTCCTTAAAGGTATTTTGAAAGAGAATCACAGGGTACCCAAAATATTTTAATTTACTACTGTAATTTAAATGACCATTTATGTCACAGCACTCTGTTTTCAAATTATTATGCATCTAGTCTTCAAAAAAGTCACTCTAATGCTATCAATAGGAGTGATCTGCTCCCTTTATTTGGAAGCTTCTAGAATATTCTTTTTGCTTTTGAAAATTTAAAATTTTGGTGGTATGATTGTGTCCGTTATTTGTTTTAATCCTCTTAAATCAGTTAGGCCTCTGTTTTTCAGGTTATACTTGATCATTATATTTCCAAATATTTTCTTCCTAAGATGACTTTTTTGCTCCCCACAAAATTCCTATTGTACTGATGTTGCTATTTGTATTTCTTTACTCTTATCTCATATTCAAAAAGTGTTTCTTGTTTAGCATGACAAGATGAGACCCTTGTAATGATGGTTTCCTGTTATGCTGTTCTAGATGTTGACAACCCTACCTACTCACTTATCTTTTATTTTTCACACATGTTTATTTCTTCTGGATGCTTCTTAGGGGATTTTCTTCATCTGTAATTCTAGCTCAACATTAGCATATTTAGTTATATCCATTAATATTTCAGTTTTATTTACTAGGTCTTTATTTTTTTGAAGAATGTCATGTGTTTTAGTTCTACTAGATCTTTAAATACTTGACTGTTTATATCCAACGTTTATAACTGACTTTTATATATTTTCACACTTCTACATCATGTTCCAATCCTTCTCTTTCTTTGAGTATGTGCTTTATTTATTTTGTATCTGTTTTCTCTGTGCCTCACCTGTTTATTGTCCCCATGCAGAGTCAACATAGGCAGACACTGATTCTCCTGGGACATTAGATGTCAGGATAAAGATCACTTTCAAAACTTTTTCCTTAGGCTTTCTCCCGCCTGAATTGCTTCCATTCTGGTTACCATGGTTCCTCACATTAGGGACCAAACATCCTCTATCTCTCTCTTTGTATAGTTGTGGGTTTTTTTTTTTTTTTTTGGTAGCTATTTTGCTTGTTGTTTAGTGTGGGGAAATGAAACATCGCTGGATTTCTCTATTCCTCTAAAATCTTTTAAGACTCTTCCCATTTCATGAGAATTAGATATTTAGTCACTTGTCTAGTTAATTGGTCTGATCTAAAGGGATAATATAACTGGATTATAAATCTCCTCTTATCTCTGGGAGACTGCCAAAGGTTACAGTCTCTAGTAAATTCCAGGATCAAGATTACTGGAGTGGCTATTTGCCTCGGTAAATTCATTTCAAAGAAGATTGAGCCCTGGGTACTCCTAGAGAAGTGTTATTGACATAGCAAATGTTGGGTTAAGAAGGAATCCTTTTCAGGAGGAGAGTGGACAGCTATCTCCTCCTTTCCACATCCTTATCAAGATGCCCTGGGGTATAGGTTAGGGCAAATGTAGTTGAACATTTATTACCTACCGTGTAATATTTAATATGAAATCTGTTTCTGATCTATAATACCTTATTAATTTACTATTAATAAAGATGAATATTAAACATGCAGCACTTAGCTGCATCCAATTATTTCTCATTTCTGTGACCTCTCCAGGGATGGGTTCTGAGGAGGGAGGCTGAAACATGCTTTAGGTCCTTATTTTCTCATTTGTCTTCAAATTTTCTGTTTTTCTTTCATGTGTCTCTTTCAAACTTAATATTTTTGGATTGAAATTGAAATTCTCACTCTCTTCTATATATGCTTGATGAATTTACTATACATTTGGAATGGCTTCTGGCATCTCATCTAATGACAGGAGACTTTCTTACTTTCTTTTTTGTCCTTTGCTCTCATCTTAGCTTGATCAAATTTTTATCTTCATCCCGTTTTTATCAGCTTATTGTGAAATAATTTAAATACTATAAATTCATTCATTATAATTGCACAATTCACTAGTTTCTAGTATATTCAGTTTCACATCCAGTACCACTGGCGATTTTAGAACTTTTTCATCACTCACAAAAGAAATCACATGCCCTTTATCCCTAATTCCCCAATTCCTACACCCTCCTCTCCTGCCAGACCTAAGAAACCACTAATCTACTTTCTATCTTTCTGTACATCTGTCACCTCTCAGTCTCTCTCTCTCTCTCTGGCTATTCTTAACTTTTTGTATAAATGTAATTATACAATATATGTTCTTTTACAACGGGCTTCTTTCACTTCACATAATATTTTCAAAGTTCATTTATGTTGGAGTAGGTATCAGTACTGCATACTTTATCATTGTTGAGTAGTATTCCATTATTATATTGAATGGATACTCCAGTTTTTGTTTACTCAATCATCAGTTGATGAACACTTTAGATGATTCTAACTCTATTTTTTCTTTTCTGTTTTTAAAATTATATTTTCAATGTATATTATATGAATTGGTACTTTTACATCTAAAACATGAGATTTATGATTATATTATTTCTGGCCATGTATACTAACTATTCCTATCTCTATCTTTCTTGCCAGCAAGGCAACAAGTTTATTTTTCTTTATTTCTTCTCCAACTGTCAAGTTAATGTGCTGTAGCAAAACACATCTCATTTGTTTTCTCCAAGTCCTAATAGATAATGCAAATTAAGTGACTCTCACTTCTTCAGTTTCAGTTCTGTGGATACTAGAAAAAGATGATCCAGGTGGTATAATGATTGTGCATAGAAGGTGGATTATTGGATTTTAAATCCAAGTCCTATAGAGTGTCACTGACAGCTTTGGAATGATGCTGGGTTTTTAGGGTAATGTACATGGAGATACAGAATCCTTAGTAAGTCTTTGTGCACCCTTATCATCTAGCAGGTCCTCACACTTAAGAGCAGATTATCTTTGCCACCAGCCTTAGTACTCCTCTCTCCATGAAGGTGGGGACAGAACTCAATGGACATCCTCCAATATGATCTTCTGACTTCACCAGGTTTGGCTCTGAGTCTTCCCTTTGTGATCTTTGGGGATCAGGGTAAACAGCAGCATCTATGCTATTCACATATAAGGGTGCTTATGTAAAAATTCCTCTAACTCAGTCAGCTGCATGATACTTCATGTGTTGAGCAACAGAGATTTGAAAAAAATAACAACTTCATTTTAGGAGGGCAGTTGAAGACTGGGGATATGCACTGCCAAAATTAGGCAGAGGAACTAAGACAAAGAGTCAAATTTTGAAATCAGACTTTCCCAAATAAGAGATTTTAACCAATATCAAGCCTTTGAATAATTTTGAGGTCATAATCAAGGGGCATAGGATAAGTAGGCTGAGGTTAAGCACATTCAGGGCCACTTCCCAAGCCCAGCCTTCTTTCATTAGACCCACATCTTCTGGCTTAGGAGAATAAATGATATTTCCAAATGACATGTGGCTACTGCACACAACAGGTAAACTTTCTGCTTTTATAATATCTGTATTTTATACCCAGATATCTTCATGCCTTATGTAACATTTGTATGACATGACTCATAAATCCAGTTGCCTTTACTATTAATGATCCTTAACCAAGAATATCCTACTAAAAGTATTCCAAAGACAAGATCCCACCTTCTAGCAAATTTGATAAGTCTATTTACCCAAAGGTCAATTATCAGCCTGATTACAAGGTGGTTATATTGGATAACCTGGGCTCCTTATTTCCCATGGGTGTGTTTCCCTAGGAATAGAGAACAAGCAGGTTGCTTTAACTCCTTTTTCCTCACAGGGAAAAGACAAGCGTTCTTGACAGAAGTGGCCCAATGGATTCACGTCTTTTTGAGGCCATCTCAGGAAAAGGATGAGGAAATCTTCCCTTAGAACCCAGACACAGTTAGAATCTGGTTCTCAAAAAGGATGGGACAGAGACAAACTTCATGAGAGGCACATTGTTTCCAATAGAGTAGAATTAGATGCCATGGTAGTTTGTATGACACAGATATACCACCAATATCACAATAAACATTGCATTCAAACAAATGATGAAATATTAAATTAATATTTGAGTATTTTGCATTTAAAATAAATAATTGGTTGAGATTTTATTCAATTTTAAATGGTATTACATTCAACTATTTCCACAATTTTTTTTATATATATATTGAGGATTTGATTGTCTCATACCATGTGCAAATTCTTTGGTAAAGGATAAAATGAAGAATAAAATAAAAAAAATCTCAAATTTATAACAGTTAAGTAGTATTATTACTTTATTTTCTTAAGTTCTGTATGGATTTTCCCACTCTATCCAAAATTAAATAATAGATAATTGACGCACCATTACTATAAATAGTCCTGGAATATTGCAGAAGATACATATTGAGGCATTGCTGAGTTCTGGAAAATATATTTATCCACAAAGCATGGCATCTCTAGGTGCTTATAGTATAGCTCATCCTGCACAAGTACATGTGATGAGGCTATCACTTGGTAAAGTTTTGAAAATAACTAAGAGATTAATACCAGTCCAGAAAAGAAAGTAAAAGGACTTCTTTGAATGACATGAGAACACTTTAGTAGTAATGTGATTACTTCGCTTACTTGTAATTGAAGAAGAGGTCAAGTAAGAGGAAGAGAGAAGATATTGAATGCCAGAGAGTAAAGAGAGAATTGGAAATGCAGAGTGAGAGCATACTAAATTTCTCTGGAGACTGGGGTCTAAATTTTTTAAGTAACTGGGAAATCTAGGGTGGGGAAAACTATGGACAAAATTATACATGATTCTTGGCCCAAAGAAGTGTATCACATAAGCAGTAAGACAGAAAGAAAATATTGCTATTCCTAGAGGTGACAAGAAGAGGGAATGGAGTGAGAATGTTGTGCCATCTCCAGTCAGAGAGGACAGCTCTCTAGTCACACTGAATGGAGGTGCTGGGCTTAGAGGCAAGCATAGCCTAGTGTTGTTTACTTTCGTTTGAAAAGCTAAGAAAATTGATAAGAAAAGTACAAAGTAGCTGATAAGATGTGTATGTGTGTAACAGAAGATGATACTTTCACTTTTGAAATGTTGAGGCCAAAATGACAGTAGTATAGTGAACTAAATTAGATATCTAAATCAGAGATAGAGAAAACTAAGTGCTCTCCCTGGAGGGACTGAGAATGGATAGAGTCACAAGTTAAGGGAGTAAAGAAGAGAAATATTGTGTAAGTGGAAGCTAAAATTGAAGAAGAGTGAAATTGTAATGTTTATGAGACATGACAATCAAATAAGGGAAAAAATAAAAGTACAATATATAGAGAGATGGTTAGATATAGATCTAGAAATAGATGTAAAACATATAAATGATATAGATATAGGGTAGGTATATGGATATGGATATGATCATAAATTCAAGTTAACTTGAGACAAGCTCTGTGTGTATCTCTTATACCAGTGTAATTATTAACAGTTGTCTGATTGCTCTCAATAATGGCAAGTTTGGATGATAAATTTAAACTTTTCAGTGGTTAGAGATAGAGATATACATATATAGATAGGTATAACTAATGTTATATGTATATATGTATGTTCTTTTCTATTTGTAGGTAAATATCTATTCTCTATAAACCAATTGAAAATTATTCCCTCTGTTAATTCTTACTATGAATTTATTTAAAGTGAGCCTTGGGTAATATTACACTTGCTGTAAACATGCTCTATGATGTAAGACATTCTTGAATGCTTCTTTCACTTTGTGTTTTTCAGTCTGTAGATCATGGGTTTAACATTTAGGTAATAACTCCATCTATCATGGAAAAGTCTGTCTCTCCCTGGTGAGTGTTGATGGGGGGAGAGGTAGATGTATTAAATACTGCTGTGACATAGCACAAACAGACCATTAGGAGATGAGAAGCACAGGTGGAGAAAGATGACGCTTCCATTCTACCAACTGGATTTTCAGGATGGTGATATGATGTGGGTGAAAGAGATAAAGGTGCCAGGAAAGCTCTGATGCCTAAGATGCTCTTACCACTAAAACAAGCATTTCTGCTATGTAGATGAATGAGCATGAAAGGGTCACCACTGGTGGGATGTCACAATAGTACTAATTAACCTGATTGAACTTACAGACAGACAGTTTGAACATGGACATGGTATGGAGGATGGAACTGAGAAAATTGCTGCTCAAGGCCCAGCTGTTAGCTGGACACAGTGAACCTTGGTCATGAGGAGGGTGTAACAAAGTGGGAAACAGATAGGCATGTACAGGTCATAAGCCATGACAGCAAAAACAACTTCACTTGCTAACAGTTATTAAAATGGCCTCATTTCCTATGAAACTGACCTGATAGATGATGGCGAAGACCTGAAAGAGAGGGTAGTACACCTCAGGAGATCAGAAAGCCCTACCAGGGTAAACTTCATAGTCACAGTTGTAAGATCGTAGATGTCCATCTCCTCCCTCCACAAGTGTCTTTCTGAAGGAAATGAAACCAACAAACACAGGTTAAAGAAAGAGCTAAGGAGTCTATCGATGAGGAGTCTTGGAAAACAGTTGGTAGAGTAGTATAGCTGATGATGAATTGTTAGCCTTATTTTAGTTAGACTTAATTAGATTTCAATTATTAGAACTGCTTTTAAAAATATCTCCCGTACTCATGGTATGTCTCAAAATTTTCATCCTCGGATTCTTATCAAGAGGAAGCCCTCTGAGAGAGATTTAAAAATTCACCTCAGTAAAACCAGGGTGTACTCTTCAGTAGTGGTGGTAATTTTTGTTTTTCAAAAAATATTTTATTGAGGCCACATTGCTTTATAACATTGTGTAAATTTCAGGGAAACATATGTATATTTTGGCCTCTGTATAGACTGTGGGATTTTATAATTCAGTGACAGCTGAGGGTGTGTTTCTCACACCTGCTTAGGCATTTGCCTTCTTTTGCCTTGTGTCATCTCAATGTGCATTGTTTTATGCACTCTCCCAATTCTACGTACCTTGAATGTGGAAGCTTTGTAGTATTCCTTGGTACATAATTTTAATAACTGTTAGCAACTATCAAACATATAGTATAAGAATATTTATCTAAATAATTATTGAGTAAAATGTGAATGATGTGTTGCCTGTTTGGACAAAATGTTCCTTTTGGTAAGAAATGAATATGGAGTTGCTTATATAACTTCAAAATCAGAATCACTGTAATATGAACATTAGCATGCATTTTTTGAAAAGAGTAGTCTTTAAGAAAATTAAGTTAGCATTAAAATTATAAATAAAACCTAGTGATAGTGCCTGAAAGTGACCCAAAGAAAAACTAAATATATTCACAGAGTATGCAATTCCCTTTCCCCTTAAAATTTAAACAATTAACAATGTGTCTAAGAATAATTAAGGAAAAATGGAGTTGCAAAAATTATATATGCTTGAAATTCATGGCCATAATAACTCATTTAATTAATTAATTTATTTTTTTGGTAAGGAATATTGGACCCGAGCTACCATCTGTTGCCAATCTTTCTCTTTTTGCTTGAGGAATATTGTTGCTGAGGTAACATCTGTTCCAGTCTTCCTTTATTTTTGTATGTGGGATACTGCCACAGCATGGGTTGATAAGCCAGTGTGTAGGTCCATGCATGGGATCCAAACTTGCAAACCCTGGGCTTCCAAAGCAGAGCACATGAACTTAACCACTGGGCTGGCCCCCTCATTTAATTTTCTAATTGCATTTGTATGTGTTTTGTAAGTCTACATAATCATAATGTTTAAAACTATTTACAAAAATGACTTTAAAGATCTACAAATTAATAGTCCTGCTGATTTTTTGTGACTTTGGAAACTATTTTTTATCACATGTATATGATAGAAAAAGAGAAAGATAATTACAAAATAAAATGCAAAAGTCACTTTCAGTGATCTCCCCTCCAAATTTATTTTGTCTACTGGAAATCGTTAATATATCCTTTGCTAGATAAAATGTATAGTATAAATAATACAAATTATACATAAATATTTATTATACAAATCAAGTGAAACTATTTTCTGCCAACTGTTTTTCCATGATATATTTAAATAAGAATCTCTGCCAGAAACACAATTTGGATCCAACTATTCTTTCATAATTAGTGAGCTTTGTACTACTGTACCTCATTCATGGCAGTGATTTTAAAACAGAAGCTGTGGAGTCTTTATGTGTGTGTCTATATATATATATATGTCTATTGTAAATGGGTAATATTGTTCTAATTCCAGATGATATTATCAAGTTTAATTCATAGAGAGCTCTATTTAATTGTCTTAAAAACAGAGAAGCACTAGATAAATCGAGTATACCCTCAAAAATATAATAGAAACTAACCTAAGTGAATTTCATGATGGTGTGATCTAGGAAAATACTCAGTATTAGAACATTTAAGTTTGTTGGTTTAATTAAAATGAGTATGCATTTAGAGTTATCAACATTGGATATAAAACATGTGTTCTACCCAGGTTTACTAAACGTCAGATTCACATTATCTCTGTTAGAAAATTTGTCAGCAAAAAAAAAAAAAAAAGATGGCTAAGTTTGTTTAATGTCTCATGAAGTGTTTGTAGGTAACTTACACATAATTACTGAGAACAAGTTAAATAGATGTAGGTGTAATAAAACTACTTTCAGGTGAACTTTTTAACAATTATTGTGTGTTATGATATGTGTAATTAAAAATAGCTTCCAGAGGGGGCTGGCCCCGTGGCCAAGTGGTTAAGTTCGCGTGCTACGCTGCAGGCGGCCCAGTGTTTCGTTGGTTCGAATCCTGGGCGCGGACATGGCACTGCTCATCAGACCACGCTGAGGCAGCGTCCCACATGCCACAACTAGAAGAACCCACAACGAAGAATACACAACTATGTACCGGGGTGCTTTGGGGAAAAAAAGGAAAAAATAAAATCTTAAAAAAAAAAAAAGCTTCCAGAAGCTGTTTGATAACCTGAACCTTTACAGTTTTGCTAAGTTAAGTTATATGATGGTAATTTATTGAAAGTCTAGATCATTTCCAAATAAGATAAAACACTGAAACGTTAATACTAAACAAGTCTCTTCCATTACTTTTGACCTCTTATTACAATGAAACTAAAAGATAAATCTGGGTCTATTGGTAACATGTCTTATGCTTTATTGAAAGATTGTGCAATGAAAAGTGTATGCTTCTAGAAATTGTGAAATAAATTTATAAATTTGCTGATCTAAACTGCCGGTTTGTCAAACTGTTCACAACTGAGTACTTTTTAGTTTCTACTGGAAGTTAAGGTTTCTGAGGATTAAAAATTCTAACTAATGTATGTAACTAGAGAGAGAGATGTGTGGTCAGTTAGTTAAATTAAATTTTTATTTTAAGCATTTTAAAGATAAGTTTTAATATCAATACTATATTTCTATAAAACTGGAACTTAATTTTCTTTTCATATCTCAAAAGAACAAAATATTCTTGGAACATTTGTCTATTCTTGATAATTGATTATAAAAGGTTTTTCCTTACCTTTTTGTGTTTTATCAAACTATTTCCTGTGCTTCATGCTAAAAGCTGAATCTTTTCAATTAGAAGAGTTAAGGCTTTGCAACTATGTAAACTTCCATATTTGTCTTGAAACATTTTTGTCATTTTGGTTAAATGGAAAATTAAATATTAATTTTTAGGATAATCTGTGATCTTACTTAGGCTAGTGTTCTAAAACCACTTTGATATTTTTGACAAACTTCCCCAAATCAAATTCAAAATGAAGTGTTTTTTAATCTCTAAGTAAGTTTGGGATTTTTCAGAGGATCCCTGGAACATCTCTAAAGATTTTTTTCTCTTTCCCTATAAAAAGAGGGTTATTGAGTGACATCAGGAACATAGTGGAGTGAGCTATTCCCTTTGTCTCTCCCCATTTTGAGCCACAACTAAATGGACACTCACTGACCAATGGAGGAAGCCCACACAGCACAACAGGTCAACTGAGAGACACAAGCAGTTGTACATCTGAGGGCAGATAGACTGGCCCCCTGGGAAGTGGTGGAGCTAGATGAGCCCTCCCTGCTCTCCCCTGGTAGCCCTCTGCACACACACACATATGATTTCCATCCTGGCCCAAACACCCCAAAAGTGGAAACATGCAAGGGGGTGACTGAAGGAGGAGTCAACAGCAGCCCTTAGCCCACTCATGATCACTTTCCTGGGTGTTGGGAGCCCACTAAGCACTGTGGCACAAAGGAGCAGGCTTAGCTCAGTCCCAGTTAGGAAACCCTGCACAACACACACAGCAGCCTGGGACTGCAAGCAGAGGCTACAGCAGATCTACTCACAGGGGCAAGAACACTCCAGGCCAGTGCCAGTGTCCATAGTGCTTCTGGGCCATGAAAAAGGAAACATGTCAGGGGAAGCTGTGGGAGAAAGCAGAAGCAGCCCTTAGCCCACTTGTGCTGACTTTCCTGCTGGGGAAGGAGAGCCTACTGTGCACCTGTGATGCAAAGGAGTGGCCCAAGCTCAGTCCAGCTAGGAAGCCCTGCCTGCCAAACACAGTCCACACAACAACCTGAATGCACTCCATGTAGGGGCAAGTGCCCATATTACCCCCACAGCTTGCAGCAAGTGAGGCGGGTGCCTGAAACTCTGCTCCTGCTTCCCCCTATTGGTGACAGGTGGAATATGCAATCTGATACAACCAAAAGTGCCCTGACAAAAGATTAGTTCCTCAAACAACATGAGAAACTGTAGCAATAATACAGACAAGAAGGAAAATGACAATTCTCCAGAAAGCAACACTGAAAACACAGAAATTTACAACCTAAATGATAGAGAATTCAAACTACCTGTCATAAAGGAGCTCAATGAGTTGCAAGAGAACTTGGAAAGACAATTAAATGAGCTCAGACATAAAATGTGGGCTGGCCCAGTTCCACAGTTAAGTGTGCACATTCTGCTTTGGCGGCCTGGGGGTTCAGATCCCAGGTGCAGAGATGGCACCATTTTGCATGCCATGCTGTGGTAGGCACCCCACATATAAAGCAGAAGGAGATGGGCATGGATGTTAGCTCAGAGCCAGTTTTCCTCAGAAAAAGAGGAGGATCGGCAGCAGTTAGCTCAGGGATAATCTTCCTAAAAAAAAAAAAGAAAGAAAATGACTCTTTTCACCAATGAGATTGAAACTATAAAAAAAAAAACAAGCAGATATCCTGGATATAAAAAATACAATTAACAAAAAGTAATCTAGAATCCTTAAGAAGTATAGCTGACGCTATGGAGGAAAGAATTAGTGATTTTGAAGATAAAAAATATAGATATTCTACAGATGAAGTAGTAGACAGTAAGATATTTTTAAAAAATAAGGAATTAGGGGCTGGCCCCGAGGCAGAGTGCTGAAGTTCTCACGCTCTGCTGCAGGTGGCCCAACGTTTCATTGGTTCGAATGCTGGGCATGGCCATGGCACTGCTCATCAAACCACAATGAGGCAGTGTCCCACGTGCCACAACTAGAAGGACCCACAACAAAGAATATACAACTATGTACTGGGGGGCTTTGGGGAGAAAAAGGAAAAGAATAAAATCTTCAAAAAAAAAAGAAGGAATTATTTGAGAAATATCCAACACAATTAGGAATAGAAACATAAAGACTATAGGTATTCCAGAGGGAGAAGAGAGGGCTTGTCCAAAGAAATGAAAGCTGAGAACTCCCCAAACCTGGGGGAAGTTACAGATTTACAATTACAGGAAGCCAATATAACACCTAATTACATCAATGTTAAAAGACCTTCTCTGAGGCATATAATAGTAAAAACGACAAAAGCCAATGACAAAAAAAAAAAAAAGAGTAAGAGCAGCAAAGCAGAAGAAAATAATCTGCAAAGGAAACCCTATCATGCTTTCAGCAGATTTCTCAGCAGAAACTCTAAAGCCTAGGAGAGAATGGAATGATATATTCAAAATACTGAAATACAAAAACAAACTTTTAGCCAATAATATTCTATCCAGTGAAACTTTCCTTTAGATACGATGTAGAAATAAAAGCTTTCCAAGATAAACCAAAGCTGAGGGAGTTCATCACCACTAGACCTCCCTTACAATAAATAATTAAAGATTCCCTCACACTAGAAACAAAAATGGAAAGGTCTACATAGCTCTAAGCAAGCACATAAATGGACAGACATAATAAGAAAATAGCAGCTTTGTATCAGAAGAGGGAGGCAAAGTCTAAACTATAACTTAAAAGATAAAGAGAAAGAAAGCATCAAAAGTAATGATAAACACTTCAACTTAATCACAAACTAACAACATTTAAAACAGGACAATTTGTAACAGCAATAACTCAGAATGGAGAGGAAAAGTAAGGAATCTGCTTAGGTTAATGGAGATAAGGGGTTATGAGAAAATGGACTATCTCATATATGAGATATTCTTTTGTTGAGGAAGATTAGCCCTGAGCTAACATCTTCTGCCAATCCTAATCTTCTTGCCGAGGAAGGCTGGCCCTGAGCCAACATCTGGTGCCCATCATCCTCTACTTTATATGTGGAATGATTACCACAGCATGGCCTGGCAAACAGTGCCATGTCCACACTCTGGATCAGAACTGGCAAACCCTGGGCCACTGAAGCAGAACGTGTGCACTTAACTGATGTGCCACTGGGCCAGCACCATCTACAAGATATTTATACAATCCTCATGGTAACCACTAAATAAATATCAGAGCAGAGCCACAATTCACAAAATGAGAGAAATTCTTTCAAAGAAGATTTAATGCTTATTCTTCTCAAACTATTGCAAAACATTGATGAAGATGGAAGACTTCCTAACTCATTCTACAAGGCCAACATTACCCTGATACCAAAACCAGATGAGGACCACACAAAGAAGGAAAACTATAGGCCAATATCACTGATGAACATAGATGCAAAAGTCCTCACCAAATATTGGCAAACTGAATACAGCAATACATTGAAATGATTGTACACCATGATCAAGTGGGATTTATTCCAGGGATGCAAAGATGGTTCTATATCCACACATCAATCAATATGATACACCTTAACATTAACAGAATGAGAATTAGGAAACACTTGCTCATCTCAATAGATGCAGAAAAAGCATTTGACGTTTCAACATCCATTTATGATAAAAACTCTCCATAAAATGGACATAGAAGGAAAGTACCTCAACATAATAAAGGCTATATGTGGAAAACCCACAGCTAACATCATACTTAATGGTGAAAAACTGAAAGCCACCCTTCTGAGAACAGGAGCAAGACAAGGGTTCCCACTCTCACCATTTGTATTCAACATAGAAATGGAGGTTTCAGCCAGAGAAATTAGGCAAGAGAAAGAAATAAAAGGAATCTCAATTGGACAAGAAGAAGTGAAACTCTTGCTGTTTGCAGATGACATGATTCTGTAGATAGAAAACCCTAAAGAACTAAGAAAATTATTACAACTACAGCAAAGTTTCAGAGTAAAAAAATCCATTAAAAAATGTTACATTTCTATACACTAACAATGAACTAGCAGAAAGAGAAATCAAGAATACAATCCAAGTGTCAATCACAACAAAAAGAGTAAAATATGTAGGAATAAACTTAACCAAAGAGGTGAAAGACCTGTACACTGAAACCAAAAAGACAACATTGAAAGGGATTGAAGAACACATAAAGAAATGGAAAGGTATTCCATGTTCATGGCTTAGACGAACAAACATAGTTAAAATGCCCATACTACCAGAGGCAGTCTAGAGATTCAGTGCAATCCCAATGAGAATCCCAATGACACTCTTCAGATAAATAGAACAAAGAGTCATGAAAAATATGTGGAACAACAAAAGATCCCAAATAGCCAAACCAACCCTGAGAAAAAATAACAAATTTGGAGGTATCACATACATACTACAAAGCTAGAGTAATAAAAACAACATGGTACTGGTACAAAAACAGGTGCACAGATCAAAGGAACAGAATTGAAAACCAAGAAATTAAACCACACATCTATGGACAGCAAATCTCCAACAAAGGTGTCAAGAACATACAATGGAGAAAGGAAAGTCTCTTCAGTAAATGGTTTTGAGGAAACTGGACAGCACGTGCAAAATAACGAAAATAGACAATTATCTTGCACCATACACAAAAATTAACTCAAAGTGGATTAAAGATTTGAATGTAAGGCCTGAAACCATAAAACTCCTAGAAGAAAATATAGGCAGCATGCACTTTGACATTGGTCTTAGCAACATCTTTTCAAATAACATGTCTACTCAGGAAAGGGAAACAAAAGAAAAAGTTAATTAATGGGATTAAATCATACTAAAAAGTTTCTGAAAAGCAAAGTAAATCATGAACACAATCAAAAGACAACCCACCAATTTGGAGAAAATATTTTCAAATCACTATCCAACAAGTGGTTGATCTCTAAAACATATAAAGATCTCATGCTACTCACCAAAAACAAAAACCCAATCAAAAAATCAGCAAAGATATGAACAGACTTTTTCCCAAAGATATACAGATGGCCAACGAACACATGATATAATGCTCAACATCACTAGTTATTAGGGAAATGCAAATCAAAACTACAATGAGATATCACCTTACCCCAGTCAGAATGGCTCTAATTAACCAGACAAAAAACAATGAATGTTGGAGAAGATGTGGAGTAAAGGAGACCCTTATATACCGCTGGTGGGAATGCAAACTGTTGCAGCCACTATGGAAAATAGTATGGAGATTTCTCAAAAATTTAAAAATAGAAACAACATATGATCCAGCTGCCCAATTACTGGGTATTTATAAAAAGAACTTTAAATTAGTGACACCAAAGGATTTAGGTACCCCTATGTTCATTGCTGCATTATTCACAATAACCAAGATGTGGAAGCAACACAAGTGTCCTTCCACAAATGAATGGATAATGAAGATATGGTACATATATATAATGGGATACTACTCAGCCATAAAAAAATGAAATTGTCCCATTTGCAACAACATGAATGGAATTTGAGGGTGTGATATTAAGCAAAATATGCCAGAGAGAGAAAAACAATTACTGCATGATTTCACTCATATGTGGGAGATAGCAAACAGATAGATAAAGAGAACAAATTAGTGGCAGGGAGGGGAAGGGGATTAGGAGGTGGTTGAAAGAGATAAATTGGCACATATGTATGGTGATGGATAAAAATTAGACCACTAGGGATGAGCATCACAAAGTGTATTCAGAAATTGATAAATAGTAATGTACACTCAAAACTACACAAGGTTATAAAGCATTATAATCTCAATAAAATTACTTGGAAAAAAAAGACTACAGAAATAAAAAAAATGGAGACGTGAAAAGAAAAGGAAAAGAGTATTATTAAACTAATTAGGCTTAACTGATATCTTAAATTATAAGGGAAGTATTTTCCGATAAATGATAACTTTAAGCCTTTTTGTTGTTGTTACATTTGTATAAGTATGTGTTATGAATTCCAGAAATTATGTGTAATTCCTGAAAGTCTAATATGCCCTGGTATAAAATGTTGTCTGTTATCAATATTGAGGCTCACACTAAAAGGACTAAATTTAAATATCAGAAAAGTGACTTAGCTGATTTTCATGCAAAAACAGCCACAACAGAATTTATAAAGGTTATGACACATGTGGATGAAGTCCATTCTGCTTCTGCAAAAAATAAAACAGGATAAAATAAATGGCCCTCATCATATTTTACCATCCTGACATCCTTGTAACATGGCAACAGTCTGCTTCTAAATCAGAGAATTTGAGATGAATGAAGAATGGCTGTAAAGTAAATAGTTGGGGCTCTGGGAAACCCAAGCCAGCCACTTGGTTCTTCCTGGATCACTGGAAAACCCTATTTTTGGTTTTTAGATTCCTTCACTGATTATAGGAAAAACTATTTATCTCCCCAGTGACCTCAGAACACTTCTCTCTGGGTTCTTTGAGCACCTACACCTGGAATTCACTCAATTGCCACTTACTCTGGGTTATCAATTTGTTTTTGTTATTGTATATGTTTTCTGGATGGGTGAAGCTTCCCTTGCCATAAAGCTTAAGCCCTTACGGAGGCAAAGAAAACTGTTAGAAAATGTGTTTCTCAACTGGGGTATGCTCTCCACAATCTCCAGTGATCAAGACACCTGTTTCACTGAGAAAATCATATAAGCCTTAACAAAAACCTTGCCAATTTCTTGAAAGTTTCACTGTTTCTATCAGCATCAATATTCAGACAAAGGGCAGAGGACTGTGATGAAAATTTGATGGTTTCATAAAAACTGCTGACAAAGTTTAAAGTCTTGGAAACTTATTATATTACCAAGGCTTTTACTGAATGCCATATTTGAGAGAGAATGTGCACAGACTCAGATATGACCAGACAGCTTTAAGGAATCAAGATTGACTTTATGGAGCCAATAAAGCCCTTGGAAATAGCCTGGTACCTTACTTATAAGGTTTCCAGCAGCCTTACCAGGTGAGTAAGGAAGGTCACTCTTGGCAGGTGCAGGAATCTCAGGATTCCTTTTGATGTAAATGTAAGTTTTCCTTTCTCTCAAATCCCTAGAAATGTGATTTCTGGGTCATACGATGACTATATGTTTACCTCTAAAAGAACCTTACCAAATCTTTCAGATTTGTTGTAGCATTTTTCCATTACCGTCAGCAATATGGGAAATTTCCAGTTATAGTAGACCTTCCTCGTTATTTGGCATGGTTTGTGTACTTTACTTTAAGTTAGTTCTCTCATGTTACCTTAAATTTGCATTCCCATAAGGATTATTGATATTAAAGATCTTCATGTGCTTATTTACAATTGGTTTATCATCTTAATGAAGTATCTGTCCACTTTTTTTTTTTAAAGATTTTATTTTTTCCTTTTTCTCCCCAAAGCCCCCCGGTACATAGTTGTGTATTCTTCGTTGTGGGTTCTTCTAGTTGTGGCATGTGGAACGCTGCCTCAGCGTGGTCTGATCAGCAGTGCCATGTCTGCGCCCAGGATTCGAACCGACGAAACACTGGGCTGCCTGCAGCGGAGCGCGCGAACCCAACCACTCGGCCATGGGGCCAGCCCCTGTCCACTTTTTAATTGTTGATTATTTTCTTCCTTTTGAGTCCTGAGTAAATTTTGGAGTTTTTTGCTGAGGAAGATTTACCCCAAGCTAACATCTTTTGCAACACTTCCTCTATTTTGCTTGAGGAAGATTAGCCCGGAGTTATCATCTATGCCAATCATCTTCTTCCTCTTCTTCTTTTTGCAGAAGATTAACCATGAGCTAACATCTTCTGCCAATCCTCCTCTTTCTGCTGAGGAAAACTGGCCCTGAGCTAACATCCATGCCCATCATCCTCCACTTTATATGTGGGATGCCTACCACAGCATGGCTTGCCAAGTGGTACCATGTTTGTACCAAGGATCTTAACAAGTGAACCCTGGGCTGCTGAAGCAGAACATGCACACTTAACCACTGTGCCACTGGGCCGGCCCCTATGCCAATCTTCTTTTATTTTGTATGTAGGAATCCTCCACAGCATATCAGACAGACGGTGTAGGTCTGTGCCTGGTATCCAAACTCAGGCCACCAAACTCAGGCTGCACTGAACTTAAGCACTAGGTGATGATCCTGGCCTCCTGAGCCATTTTTATATCTTCTTAATATGAAACTATTGTCAGAATGTGATTTTCAAATATGTTCTTCCATTGTATCTTGTACTTTCATTGTCTAATCATTTTCTTTCACAGGGATTTATTTCTTTATTTCTTTGTAGGTTGGTTTGTTTATTTTTATTAACTTTACACTTTAGAATACTTTGAGGTTCACACAAAATTGAGGGAATGGTACAGAGTTTTCCAATATAATCCATGCTCTCATAGATGTTTAGCCTCTCCTATTATCAACATCCCCCACCAGAGTGGTACATTTGTTAATATTGATAAACTTATGTTGACACATCATAATCACTCAAAGTCTGTATTTTACTTTGGATTTCACTGCAGCTATTGTATCCATAATTATAGTATCTCCACATTTACGACACCCCTAGCCCCTTGTAACCATCATTCTACTCTCTATTTCAGCACATAAGGCTACTTTTAATTCCATCGTGGTGATATAATGCAGTATTCCTTGTTTTTTCCTTACTTATATCACTTAGATGAATGAACAGGTAAAGAAAAATTAAATATATACATATGTAATATATATGTAATATATACACATACATTTATGTATGTAAATACATACATATGCAATACATATGTAATATATAATACATATATATGTAATATATATGTTTGGATATTTGAACATCAATTCAAATACATAATACTGTAATGAAAATGTGTTTTCAACTTTACATCAAACAATTTTTTGTTGTTGCAAATGGCAGAATTTCCTCCTTTTTCATATTATATGATTGGATATTGTTCAGACATGAAAAAGAAGAAAAACTTCTGGCATTTACAACAAAAATAATTGTTTGACAGAATATATGGAAACAGGTTTGCAATAGTATTATTTATCTGAATGGAAATAGAAATTATCTAAATTCAAATTGAAGAAAAATTAAACAAACTAATTAGACAATACACTGATCTACAGGAAATAAAAGATATACTTAATAACATATCATGATACAAAGAAGTTATTACTGCACAATTTGAAGTAAGAACCATAGGATCCCACATCTATGCTTATACATGAATACATAAATAATATCAAAATTGATATGACAATATCTGTATTTATAAATGTAAGAAGAGATCACAATTTTAATGGTGATTTGCTTTGGTAGTAGAATCATGGGAAATGAGATGGGAGATTTCTGCTTCTACTCATCCATTTTGCTAAAGCATGATTTTGCCTGAGCACTTTCTGTTCTGAAGGTAAAAATCCTAGCCAACTCCTAATCTGAGCCTACCAAATAAAAATTTCTGTTTATCACAAACAGATTCATTTTTCATGTATTTGTTTTGCCTGGAATGTGTCCCCTATCCCTTTACTACCCATTTTGTTGTCCTACATCAAAATATTAATTTTCCTTTCAATTCAATTGCCAGCTCCTCTTAAGTCTGTTCCACAATTAAACCATGCAAAATTTATTTATTATTCGTCCATGTCCCTTTGACACTATGCTTGCAGCAGTATTGTGGTACCTATTTGCCTTTCAGTATAAATAAAAAAGTTGCATGGCCCTGTTCCATAAAATGCTACTTTTTCAGAATGGATTCAATGGCTTACATATCTTTAAGATTTGGAGCATCTTTACAATTTTCATATGGAAGGTGTTCAATAAATATTCTTTGAATAACAAAATGACCTAGTGCCCCAGTTAAAATTTATTTTATATTGCTGACTTTGCTAAGTTCCACATAATTTTGTAGGTTATAGAGGGCAAACATTAGACGAGAATATTATGGAGAGATCCAAGACAGGGAGAAGGGAACTATAAAAGCTCTATAAGAAAAATGTATAACTATATTACACTTATTTAAATAGTATGTTAATCTAAATTATTTAGTTTTTCTGTAGATGTTGTCTTCCTGTGCAGAAAGCACTATTTTAAAATACAGAAAAACTGTTCATAAATTATTAACTTGAATATTTTCATAAAAAGCATTGGGAAACAAGACACACATATCTAAGAATAATAAACACAGTCTGGATTTGTTTTTCTCTCTTCTCCATTGTTGGCATTTTGATGTTCCTCAGTGTCTGTGTTAGACTTGCTTTTCTTCACACCATACTTATGCTCTCTGGATGATTCCATTTTCTTCCATGGCATCAAAAGTTATCAATATTGATAAATTTCAAACATGTTTTTCAAAGCCAGTAACCTGCTAGTTGAATTAGCTAATACAGGATACTCTAAAGTTCAGTAGCTGTCCTACATATACCTAAAATTCAACTACATTTCCTGAAGCTCACCAAATCTTTTCTCTGCTTCTGTATGTACTGTTCTAATTTGAAAAATGTGAGCAGGTCTATACCTTTTCACACATATTAAAATCTTTCATGTAGCTTTTTAGTCAACACCCTTCACTTGTAACCATTGTTCTGATTTCTACCACAATAAATTAGTGTTGCCTATTTTCAACCTTCATGTAATGAAATCTACTCTGTGTATTCTTTTAGGTATGGGTCCATTTGCTTCAGTTAATGTATCTTAGATGAAGCTGTTGAAATGCATCCATTTGGCTCCATCTATCAGTATCTCATTTTTAATACTTGTGCATTGTAAGTGTATGGAGATAACCACAGTTCATCTATTCCCATAGTCATGGTCATCCGGGTTGTTTCCAAAATTTGACAGGTTTGAATCCTTCATGGATTTTCCATATCATTAGAAGAATTTTCCAAGAAAGAACCTTCCCCTCCTCATCACTGACATTATCCTCTCTTTAGTCCCACTTGTAATTGGTTATTAAACATTTAATTCTATCTCTTAAGATTACCTCCATATTTCTATTTTTACTAACAGTGTATTGCCTAAGAATAATAATTTTCAGCAGAAATATTTCAGTTGACTTTTTATTGTTCAAATTCTCATCCGATCACGATCTAATATAGGCATACTGTGGAGATATTGTGGATTCAATTCCAGACCACTGCAGTAGAGTGAATATTGCAGTAAAGTGAGTCACACAATTTCTTGTTTCCCAGTGCATATAAAATAAGATTCATAATAATTTGTAGTCTTTTAAGTGTGCAATAGCATTATGTCTAAAAAAATGTATATACCTTAATTTAAAATGCTTTATTGCTAAAAAATGCTATCATCTGAGACCCAATTTAGTTTAGTCTTTTTGCTGAAGGGGAGTCTTGCCTCGATGTTGATGGCTGCTGACAGATCAAGCTGGTGGTTGCTGAAGGTTGACATGGCTGTAGCAATTAAGACAACAATAAAATTTGCCATATTGATTGACTCCTCCTTTCATGAATGTTTCCTGTGTAGCAGGTGGTGCTGTTTGGTAGCATTTTACCCACAGTTGACATTCTTTCAAAATTGGAGTCAATCTTCTCAAACTTGGGCACCATTTTATCAACTAAGGTTACATAATATTCTAAAATCTTGGCTGTCATTTCAACCATCTTCACAGAATCTTCACCAGGAGTAGATTCCATCTCAAGAAATGACTTTCTTTGCTCATCCATAAGAAGTAACTCCTCATCCATTGAGGTTTTATCATGAGATGGCGGGAATTCAGTCACATCTTCAGGCTCCACTTATAATTCTAGCTCTTCCTATTTCCACCACATTTCCAGGGGCTTCCTCCTCTTTAAGCTTGTTAACTCATCCATGAGGGTGGGAATCAGCTTCTTTCAAATACTGTTAGTGTTGATATTTGGACCTCTTCCCTTTGAATCAAGAATGTTCTTAATGACTTCTAGAATAGTGAAACATTTCCATCATGTTTTCTATTTACTTTACACAGATCCATCAGAGGAATAAAAATCTATGGCAGCTATAGTTTAATGAAATGTATTTCTTAAGTAATAAGACTTGAAAGTCAAAATTATTCCTTGTTTCATGGGCTGTAGAATGGCCATTGTGTTAGACATGATAACGGTCTTAATTTTGTTGTTTAGATTAATCACCAAAGCTCTTGAGTGACCAAGTGTATTGTCAATGAGCAGTAGTATTTTGAAAGGAATCTTTTTTTATGAGCAGTGGATTGCAACAGTGGGCTTAAAATATTCAGCAAACCATGTTGTAAACAGATATGCTGTCATCCAGGCTTTGTAATTCCATTTATAGAGAACAGGAAAAATACATTTAGTGTAATTTTTTAAATCCCTGGAATTTTTGGAATAGTAAATGATCATTGGCTTCAACTTAAAGTCATCAGCTGTATTAGCCTTTAGTAAGTGAGTCAGCGTGTCCTTTGAATCTTTGAAGCCAGGCATTGTCTTTTCCTCTATATCCATGAAAGTCCTAGATGGCTTCTTTTTCCAATAAAAGGCTGTTTCATCTACATTGAAAATCTGCTGTTTAGGGTAGCCACCTTCCTTAATTGTCTTAGCTAGTTTTCCTGGATAACTTGATGCAGACTCTACACCAGCACCATAGCATTATTATATTGTGGAGGTGGCTTCTTTCCTTAAACCTTATGAAACAATGACTGATAGCTTCAAAGATTTTTTCTGAAGCTTCTTCACCTCTCTCAGCCTTCATAGAATTAATGAGAGTTATGGCCTTCCTTGATTTCAATTAGGTTTTAGCTTAGGGGAATTTTCTTCTTGGAGGTTATATCCAGATCAGAAAAACTTTTTCCATATGAGCAATAAGACTGTTTCACTTTCTGATCATTTGTGTGTTCACTGGAGTACCACTTGTAATTTTCTTAAAGAACTTGTCCTTTACATTCACAATTTGCCTAATTGGGGCAACAAGCCTAGCTTTCAGCTTATCTTGGCTTTTGACATGCCTTCCTCACTATGCTTAATCATTTCTAGTTTTTTATTTAAAGTGAGAGATGTGCAACTCTCCCTTTCACTTGAACACTTTGAGGCAATTTTATGGTTATTAATTGTCCTAATTTGAACATTGTTATGTCTCAGGAAATAGGGAGACCCAAGTAGAGGAACACAGGAACACAGCTGGTCAGTGGAGCAGTCAGAACACACACCATTTATTAAGCTCACCATCTCATATGGGTGCACTTCATGATGCCCCAAAACAATTATGATATTAGCATCAAAGATCACTGATCACAGATCAACATAATATATATATAACAACAATAATGACGTTTGAAGTATTGCAAGAATTGCCGAAAGATGACATAAAAACACGAAGTGAGCTATTTCTGTTGGAAAAATGGAACCTATAAACTTCCTCATTGCTAGGTTACCACAAGCCTTCAATCCATAAAAATTGTTTCTGTGAAGCACAATAAAATGAGGTATGCTAGTATCCATAAAGAATGGAATGTTTTTTAAAAGCACGATTATGTTATGTGTGATTTATTTTTTATAGCTTTTATTTTCCTTTAGGATAAAAGACAAACTCCTTTAAAAAGTACATCAAATCACCTTGTGATCTGGATTCAGATGATATTTTCTTGTCATCTTTCACTACACTTCTGCTGAGACAATGTATTGTAATCAAATAATGAGTTTACTTTTCTCAAACATGATGTCCATCTACTTTACCCTTGTGTCTCTGCACTTCTTTTTCTGTTAGAATTGCCATCTACATTCTAGATTATTTTGAACTCTTCATTTTCAGCTTCTTTATTTCAGATATCCTTCCATAACTTTTGTCCACCTCTGGTTTATCTCATCTTCCAATAATTCCCCATGTTGTACATGCATAATACTTAAAACACTGTTTTCACTGAAAGTCAGTCTCTCTAAATTGAGATTGTACTAGCATAAATATTTTTAATTCACATAATCATCACAGCACCTACCATTGTAGTTGACAAATAGTTGAGGACGAATAATCATTTGTTAAGTTAATGGATAAATTGAAATGAACTAATTAAACTTCATGAAAGAGCTTGCACTAGAGAAAATGTCACATCAGGAGAAAGTATAAGAGGATCATTCAACTTCTAAAATTAGAAGACAATGTAATATTTGAATATGGGGTAATTGAAAATGAAAAAAGAAAAAAAACTGAGGATTTCCAAGGATTGAGTGCCTAAAATGTATCAGTTTACTAAAAAAAGTATTGAAATATATCATGAAGTAATAAGTAATAAATTATGAAGTACATTTATTAAAGTATTTTAAAGGTTGAAGCCATACTCATGATTCAAAATTATGTCCAACCTGATCTCATAACTCTCAAGCTTTTCCAGAAACACCCATGTTGGGTAAATTTTGTCCTTTGCTGAGATTTTCAGAAAATTCAGTCTGTAAACACCAAAATGAGTAAAAGTAGCATAAAAGTTATGGATGATTAACTCAATTTGCCCCATTTTAAATATTATGTTTTGAACTCTTGGAAGTCTTAAAGTATCTTTAATTGAGAAACAGGAAGGAAAAGTCTAATTGGGAAATAAGGAAATAAGATAGACTTTGCTGTTAGAACTTAGAAAGGGTCTGAAGATTAATGAAGAAGATTCTGGAAGCATTATTTGAGCTCAGAAAGTGAAGAGGTGTTTTCATCAAAGTATCGTATCTCTTCTCTTTGCTGATGTGTATGTGTTTGTTTATTATATTTGGATCTATATTTTGAATGGTTACATTTACCTGAAGACAAAGATAAAGACAGCATTTCTGTAGTCATAGATAGATGAGATCATTAGTTCCTAGTGAGAAAGTAACTCAGAGAAAATTATCTCTTTAATTTTGCTTCTCCTGGCCAGAGACCTACATAATTTCCAATTTGATTTTGTATTTTGGCAAATCTGAAGCTGTCAGTTTTTTATTTGCATCACATAGACAATAAAACAGCAAATATTAAAATAAAACTTCTCCCTATAAATGTAAAATGCCAATTTATTTATGCCAAAAAGAGATTACCTAAACAGCACATTGGCTGGCTTCCATTTTGACATGCATTACTCCTACAAAAAGCAATGCTGAATTTGGAAGTCACTTACTTATTTTTCATTTAGAATACCTTCATGCTATTGTATTGAAGCCAATAAGTATTTTTAAATTTTTTCTCTTTGTATTTTATAGTCAGAAGCTGTAGATCCATAACTCCCAGAGAGTATAGAGATTTATAAATAAGTTCTGATGGGAGAATCTCATCTGAGTTTTAATTTCTCAAAAGAATTCATCCTGATAAACAGCACAGATGTTTATCATGTGCATAATTTTATAGAAAAAGATAGTAAAGCTACCAACAATATCACAGTTTTGACATTTAAATATTTAATATTATAGACTTCTTTGCTAAGTTTCTATTTATTATCACATAGTTGTTTTCCCTCCTCCCCTTTTTTTATTTTGGTTTTATTTTCTTCTCTATCTCCTGTATTTCCCTCCTCCTTAATCTTTTTTTATACTTCAATAATAAAAATGATTTATTGAAATGATCATGCAATCGAACTGTAAGTGGAAATAGATTAAAAAAATTTTGTGAGTAATAATAAAACAAATCTCAATTGGATATTTGTTTCTGAACGTTCTACAATTTGATCTCAATACCATCTTGGTGGCACTAGTGTAGAAAATTAATTCAGTATGTTATTAAATACAAATCAAACACATTGTAATTATGGATGTGATCTACATTTCTTGAATATGTTTAGGTCAGCACTTAATAATTATAAGAAAAACATACAGAATTTAAAGATAATTCATTATTAAAATAATTTTCCTATTTTATCCCTGTAAACTTTCTACTAATACATCCAATACATTCATTACTTTTTGTTTTAATCAATTAATTAATTTTTCAATCGCAGTAACATTGGATTGTATCAATATGTAGTTTTCAGATGTTAATTGTAATATATTTTGAATTCTGTGTAGATTACATCATGTTCACCACTCAAAAACTAATTATAGTCCATTACCTCAAATGTGAGCCTAATCACCCCTTTTGCCTTTCCCCTGCCCCCTTTTCCTATGGTAACCACCAATGCGATCTCCATTGTTATGTTTGTTTGTTGTTGTTTTTATCTTCTACTTATGAGCGACATCATACGGTATTTGACTTTCTCCCTCTGACTTATTTCGCTCAGCAAAATACTCTCAAGGACCATCCACATTTTCACAAAAGGCCAGATTTTATCATTTCTTGTGGCTGAGTAGTATTCCATTGTGTATATATACCACATATTCGTTATCCATTCATCCCTGGATGGGCACCTAGGTTGCCACCAAGTCTTGGCTATTGTGTATAATTCTGCAATGAATATAGGGGTGCATGTATCTTTAGGCCTTTGCATTTTCAAGTTGTTTGGATAAATACCCAGCAGTGGAATAGCTGGATCATATGGTAGATCTATTCTTAATTTTCTGAGGATACTCCATGCTGCTGTCCATAGTGGCTGCACCAGTTTGCACTCCCACCAGCAGTGAACAAGGGTTTCCATCTCTCTACATCCTCTCCAACATTTGTTGTTTCCTGTCTTGTTAATTATAGACATTCTTACCGGACTGGGGTGGTGCCTCATTGTAGTTTTCATTTGCATTTCCCTGATAGCTAATGATGTTGAGCATCTTTTCACATGCCTGTTGGCTATCTGTATATCTTCTTTAGAGAAATCTCTTCTCAGATATTTTGCCTATTTTTTAATTGGGTTGTTGGTTTTCTTGTTGAGATGTATGAGTCACACACTAGGAAATTAACATGCAAAACTCGGTTTCATTTCTACACACTGACAATGAAGTAGCAGAAAGAGAAACTAAGAATACAATCCCATTTACAATTGCAACAAAAAGAATAAAATACCTAGGAACAAAATTAACTAAAGAGGTGAAAGCTCTGTACACTAGAAACTATAAAATATTATTTAAATATATCAAAGAAGACACAAAGAAATGGAAAGATATTCCATGCTCTTGGATTGGAAAAATTAACATCATTAAAACGTCCATACTTCCTAAAGCAATCTATAGATTCAGTGCATTCCCTGTCAAAGTTGCAACAACATTTTTTCACATAAATAGAACAAAGAATCCTAAAATTTATATGGAACAACAAAAGACCCTGAATAGCCAAAGGATTCCTGAGAAAAAGAACAAAGCTGGAGGTATCACATGCCCCGATTTCAAAATGTACTACAAAGCCATAGTAACCAAAACAGCATTGTCCTGGCATAAAAACAGACACACAGACCAATGGAACAGAATAGATAGCCCAGAAATAAACCCACACACTTATGGACAGCTAATATTCAACAAGGGAGCCAAGAGCATACGATGGAGAAAGGAGAGTCTCTTCAATAAATGGTGTTGGGGAAACTAGACAGCCACATGCAAAAGAATGAAAGTAGACCACAACATTACACTGTGCCCAAAAATCAACACAAAACAGATTAAAGGCTTGAGTGTAAGACCTGAAGCCATGAAACTTCTAGAAGAAAACATAGGCAGTACGCTCTTTGACATTGGTCTTAGCAGTATATTTTCAAGTACCATGTCTGACTGGGCAAGTGAAACGAAAGAAAAAATGAATAAATGGGGCTACATCAAACTAAAAAGCTTCTGCACAACAAAGGAAACCATCAACAAAACGAAAAGACAACCTAACAATTGGGAGAAGATATTTGCAAAGTGTATATCAAATAAGGAGTTAATATCCAAAATATACAAAGAACTCCCTCCTCCTTCTATTTCTCCATCTTCCTTTACTTATTTTTGCTGTTTCTGAATTTTTTGCCCCATATATTATTTTGGTAAACAATAAACTTATAAAAGCATAAATTAATTTTTGAGAGAGAAGATGTTTCTTAGGAGCAATCTTTTTTAAATTACTGTATCATTTAGCTGCAAGGACACAAAGGACAAATTTAAACATTATTAGTTACATTGGTAATAAAATCAATGGAAAAAGAAATAAAAGTTCATTTACAATGGATTGATGGCTGAAAATTTACATTTAGGAATATCTGATGTTGAGAAAATAAAGACAAAATCTACAGCAACATATTTTTCCTAGCATTACTGAGATATAATTGACATATAACTTTATGTAATTTTAAGATATAAAATATAAGTTGATATATATATAGTGTGAAATGATTGCTATCACAAGATTAGTTAGTGCATCTTTCACCTCACATACTTGCCATTATGTGTGTGCGTGTGGTAAAAATTTTTAAAATACACTTTCTCTAAAAACTTTTAAGCGTACCATATGGTATAGTCACAATGCTGCATATTTGATTCCCAGAACTTAATCATATAACAACTAAAAATAAAATTTCCATTGATAAACATCACTCCATTTGCCTTATCTCCTAGTCCTTGGCATCCATAAGTCAACTCTGTTTCCATGGATTCTGCTTTTTTAGATTCCACATATGAGTGAGATCATAAAGTATTAATCTTTCTATGTCTGATTTATATCACTTAGCACGATTTCCTTAACATCCATCTTTTTTGTGAAAAATAACATTGTTTCCTTTTAATGACTTATTAATACTTCACTGTGTAAAAGTATCACAATTTCAAAGTGCATTAATTCAGTGACACATGCTTATATTATTTCTATGACTTTGTTACTGTGAATAACACAACAATGAACATAGGAATACTGATATTTCTTAGAGATAATGATTTTATTTCCTTCAACTACATATCTAAAAGATGGATTACTGGATCATATGGTAACTCTTTTTTTATTTTTTTGAGGAATCTCTATACTCTTTTCCAGAGTTACTCTGCCAATTTGCATTCCCACTGGCTGCACAAAGGTTTCATTTTCCCCCAATTCTTGCCAGCACTCGTTATTTCTTGTCTTTTTGATAATAGCCATCTAATAAGTGTGAGGTGATAGTTCAGAGTGATTTTGATTTGCATTTCACAGATTATTAGTGATATTGAGAATTTCTCTTGAACTTGGACATTTCTATGTCTTCTTTGAAAAAATATTCAGTGATCCTTCGGTCACTTTAGAAATTATTTTATTGAGGTCATAATGGCTTATAACACTGTGTAATTTTAGACGTACATTATTATATATCAGTTTTTGTATAGTTTTCATCATGTTAACCACCAGTACTCCACTTTTTACTCATCACCATACATCTGTGCCCCTTTACCCCTTTTGCCCTCCCTCCACTCCCTTTAGCTCTAGTAACCACTAATCTGTTCTCTTTATCCATGTTTGTTTGCCTTCCACATATGAGTGAAATAATAGTGTTTATCTTCTCTGGCTTATTTTGCTTAGCATAAAACTCTCAAGGTCCATCCATGTTGTTGCAAATGGCATGTTTTTCCTTTTCTGTGGCTGAGTATTATTTCACTGTATACACATACCACTTCATTATCCATTTATCCATTCATGGGTACCTGGGTTGCTTTCACATCTTGGCTATTGTGAATAATGCTGTGATGAACATAGGGTTGCATAAATCCCTTTGAATTATTGATTTTTTGCTCTTTGGATAAATGCCCAGTAGTGCGATAGTTGGATCTTATGGTATTTCTATTTTTAACATTTTAAGAAACCTCCAGAATGCTTTCCATATTGCCTGCACATGTTAGCTTTCCCACCAATTGTGTAGGGGGTTCCCTTTTCTCCACATCCTCTACAATATTTATTTTTTGTTTTGTTAATTAAAGCCATTCTTATGGGTGTAAAGCGATATCTCATTGCAGTTTTGATTTGAAATTCTCTAATAATTAGTGATGTTGAACATCTTTACATGTTCCTGTTAGCCATCTATATGTCTTCTTTAGAAAAATGTCTGTTAATACCCTTTTCCCATGTTTTGATGGGGTGGTTTGATGTTTTGTTCTTGAGTTGTATGAGTTATTTATATATTTTGGAAATTAACCCCTTCTGTATATATGATTTGCAAATATTTTCTCCCAGTTGGTTGGTTGTCTTCTCATTTTGTTCATGGTTTTCTTTGCCTAGAAGAAGCTTTTTAATTTGATGTAGTCCATTTGTTTCTCTTTTGTTTTGTTTCCCTTGCCTGAGAAGACACGGGAATTGAAAATATACTGCCTATACAGATGTCAGAGTGTACTGCCTATATTTTCTTATAGGAGTTTTATGTTTTCAGTTCTTACATTCCTCTTTAATCCATTTTGAGTTAATCTTTGGGTATGGTCTAAGAAAATGGCCTACTTTCACTCTTTTGCTTGTAGCTGTCCAGTTTTAGCAACAACGTTACTGAAGACATATTCCTTTCTCCATTGTTTATTTTTCACTCCTTTGTCAAAGATTAGCTACCTATAGATGTGCAGTTTTATTTCTGGACTTTAAATTATGCTTCATTAAGCTGTGTGTCATTTTTTCTCTTCTCCATGACCATGGTGTATTGATTACTATAACTTTGTAGTATATTTTGAAGTCAAGGATTATGATACTTCCAGCTTTGTTCATTTTTCACAGAATTCCTTTAGCTATTCGGAGTCTTTTCTTGTTCCATATAAATTTTGGGATTCTTTGTTCTAATTCTGTGGAGAGTGTCATTGGGATTCTGATTGGGATTGCTTTGAATATGTAGATTGCTTTAGGTCATACGGAAATTTTAACAATGTTTATTCTTCCAATCCAAGAACATGGATATCGTTCCACTTCTTTATGTCTTCTTTGATGTATTTCGATAATTTCTCATAGTTTTCAATGCACAGTACTTTCACCTCCTTGGTTATATTTATTCATAGGTATCTTAGTCTTTTTCTTGCAATCGCAAATGGGGTGTACTCTTGAACATTCTTTCTGCTACTTCCTTGTTTGTATGCAGAAATGCATCTGATTTTTGTACGTTGATTTTCTACCCTGCAAATTTGTTGTAGTTATTGATTGTTTCTAATAGTTTTCTGGAGGGTTCTTTAGGGATTTCTAGATATAGAATTATATCATCTGCAAACAGTGAGAGTTTTACTTCTTCCTTTACAATTAGTATAGCTTTTATTTATTTTTCTTTCCTAATTGCTCATGGCAAACTTCTAATACTGTGTTGAATAAAAGTGTCAAGATTGGGTATCCTTTTTTGTTCCTGTTATCAGAGGAAAGACTTTTAATTTTTCACCATTAAGTATGATGTTGGCTGTGGGTTTGTCATATATGGCCTTTATTATGTTGAAATACTTTCTTCCTATACACATTTTATTCAAAGTTGTTTATCATCAGTGGCTGTTGCATCTTGTCAAATGCTTTCTCTGCATCCCTTGAGCTGATCATGTGATTTTTATTCATCATTTTGTTAATATGATATATCACATTTTATTGATTTGTGGATATTGAAACATTCCTGCATCTCTGGTATAAATCCCACTTTATCATGCTGTATGATTCTTTTAATGTACTGATGTATCTATCCTATTTGCTAATATTTTATTGAAAATTTTTGTATCTATGCTCATCAGCAATATTCCCCTGTAATTTTCCTTCTGTATGTTGTTCTTGCCCTTTTTTTTTTTTTTTTACCAGGGTAATGTTGGCCTCATAGAATGAGTTAGAAAGCACTGAATTTACCTCTTTTTTTTTTAATAGTTTGAGAAGTATAGGTATTAAATCATTGAATGTTAGGTAGAATTCTGCAGAGAAAACACCTGGTGCTGGACTTTCGTTTTTTGCCAGATTTTTGATGACGGTTTCAATCTCATTAATTGTGATTGGCCTGTGCAGATTCTCTATTTGTTCTTGATTAAGTTTTGGGAGATTGCATGATTCTAAGAATCTATCCGATTCTTCTAGGTTATCCAATTTGTTGGTACATAGTTTTTCCTAATATTCACTTATAATCCTGTGTATTTCTGTGGTATCCATTATCATTTCTCCTCTTTCATTTCTAATTTTATTTATCTAAGCCTCCTCTCTTTTTTATTAGTCAGTCTGGCTAAGGGTTTGACAATTTTGTTTACCTTTTCAAATAATCAGCTGTTAGTTTCACTGATCCATTCTTTTGTTTTTCTTCTTTCTATTTCATTTATTTATACTCTTATTTTTATTATTTCCCTCCTTCTGCTGACTTTTGGCTTTGTTTCTTTTTCTAGTTCTCTTAGGTGTAATTTAAGATCACTTATTTTAGATTTTTCATGTCGGTGATGTAAGCCTGTATTGCTATAAATTTCCTCTGATTACTTCTTTTGCTGCATCCCATAAGAACTGGTATATTGTGTTTTTATTTTCATATCTCCACGTAGTTTTTGTTGTTTCTCTTTAGATTTCTTCATTGATCCAATGGTTGTTCGGTAACATGGTGCTTAGTCTCCACGTACTTGTAACTTTCAGAGCTTTTTTCTTGTAGATGATTTCTAGTTTCATAATATTGCTGTGAAAAAAGATGCTTGATAGGATTTCCATCTTCTTAACTTTATTTATGCTTGACTTGCCTCCAAAAATATGGTCTGTCTTTGAGAATGTTACATGTGCACTTTAGAAAAATGTGTATTCTGCTCTTTTAGGATAGAATGTTCTATATGTA
Organism: Equus caballus; assembly: GCF_041296265.1. Taxonomy (NCBI): domain Eukaryota; kingdom Metazoa; phylum Chordata; class Mammalia; order Perissodactyla; family Equidae; genus Equus; species Equus caballus. The sequence continues at coordinate 3,152,870 of NC_091702.1, forward strand.
GCTATTAAATCCTTCTGTCCCAGTGTTTCATTTAAGGCCACTGTTTCCTCATTGACTTTCTGTCTGGATGACGTATCCATTGATGCAAGTGGGATGTTGAGGTCCCTACGTTTATTGTGTTGCTGTCAATTTCTCCCTTTAGGTGTACTAGTAGTTGCTATATAAACTTTGGTGCTCCTGTGTGAAGTTCATTTATATTAATATATGTTATATCCTTTTGGTCTAATGTCCCTTTTATCATTATATATGCCACTATTTGTCTTCCATGACTTTTTAAACTTGAAATCTGCTTTGTCTGATGTAAGTATGACTATACCTGCTGTCTTTGCTTGACATTTGTTTGGAGTATAAACTTTCACCCCTTCACTCTGAACCTATGTTTGTCTTTGGAGCTGAGATATGCTTCCTTGAGGCAGTATACCCTTGGGTCTTGCTTTATAATCCATCCAGGCAGTCCGTGCCTTTTGATTGGTGAATTTAATGCATTTACATTTGCAGTGATTATTTATGTATGACGGCTTAATACTGACATTTTATCTTCTGTTTGCCAGTTGTCCTATAATTCCATTCTTTCTTTTTTCCTTGTATTTCTGACTGTCATTTCAGTTTGGTGATTTTCTGTGATACTTTTCTCAGTTTTCTATTGTTGACTTCTGCCTCTGCTCTGATTTTTTGTTTAGTGGATACTGTGAAGTTTGTATAAAAGACATAATAGATGAAATAATACTTATTCTCATAGCCTTTTATCTCCATTAGCCTAAGCAGCTTCCAACCATTTCCACTTCCCCTTCTGTGTTATTGTAGTCACAAGTTATTCTCTTTTTGTTTGGTCAGTTGTTTGACTAAATAGAATTGTTTGTAGTTATTTTTGATGATTTCTTTCCTTTTCCCTTTTATGTTACAATTGTTTGCTGACCTATTTTGATAGAGAGCTACAATTTTCTCATTTTGTCTATATGATCATCTCCATGATCAAAACTTTATAAACCTTTGCCTTTTTGTTTCAGGTTGGAGGGCTTCCTTCATCATTTCTTATAAGGTAGGTATAGTGGCAATGAACTGTTGTAGGTTTTGTTTATCTTGGAAACCTTTTATTTTTCTATCGTATCTGAAGGATATTTTCTCTTGATAGAGCATTCTTAGCTGGTAGTTTTTGTCTTTCAGTATGTTGAATATATTATTCCATTCTCTCCTAGCCGGTAAGGTTTCTGCTGAGAAATCCCCTGAAAGTCTGATAGGGCTTCCTTTGTACCCTAATCTTTTCTGTCTTGCTGCCCTTAGTATTTTTTCTTTGTCCTTGACTTTTGACAGTTTTAATACTATATGCCTTGGAGAAGGTCTTTTTTTTGTATTGATGTAATTTAGAGTTCTGTTGCTTTCATGTACTTGTACGTCCAGTTCTTCCCCCAGATTTGGGAAGTTCTCAGAATTATTTCTTTGAACACTTCTCTGCTCCTTTCCTACACCTCTTCTCCTTCTGGCATACCTATAATACTATGTTATTTTTCCTAATTTGATCAGATATTTCTGAAAGAATTTTCACACTTTTGTAAAAATCTTAGTTCTCGCTCCTCCTCCACCTGAAGCATTTCTAGATTTTTATTTTCTAGGACACTAATTCTCTCCTCCATAAGATCTGCTCTATTTTTCATGCTTTCTCCACTATTTATATCTCATTAATTGAGCTCCTTATGTCCAGGATTTCTTTATTTATCAACACTGCTAATAAGTTAAATATCATAATTAGCCTTCAGAATTGCTGCAAGAGTATAAAATGTATTTGGAACTGGAAATTCTTCTTGAAATATTAATGCATCATAACTACTTCTAGTCTCCTTCCATAAAGAGGTGTCAATATTTCCCAACTGTTGGTAAGGTCTTTTGAAATTTAACATTTAACAATCAGAAGTTGAAAAGTTGTAAAGGATTAAACTTTATAAGAAAATGTAGAAGCTATTACTAATGCCTTTAGAAATCTCAGATTATTTTATATCTAGTGCTCTTATTTATTATTCATTCTGTATCTACTTTAAATCACATTTATATATTTTGCCCTGAACAGACTTACGGTGGCCTCCATAGATGTAGCCTAGTTTATTTTTTCATAGACACAGCAAATTAAAATCAAGATAGAGGAGGAAACAGGGAATTGGAGTCAGACACACTTTGATGCTGTTTAATCTTCCTCCTTTTATTTCAGTTTCCATAGAAAAATCCTATGTACATTAAAGAAGATGATGTTTGGGCAAACAACAACAACAAAATAAATCCTAATCCAAATAATGGCATTGATCCTATAAATCTAAGTTCTTCCTGACATTTAGATCTTTGGGAGATGAATTTAAACGTGGAGAATTGTGTCATAAATAGAAACAAGATGAGATTGAGATTGTTCATAAGGGTTTTAACAGGGTTAAAGAAGATATATATATATATATATATCCATTTTCATATTTATTTAAATTTTATATATACTTGTATTTATATAAAATATGTGTGTACATAAATACACACATACACACAAATATGCAAGTACTCAGAGGATACAGAAATTACCTGGTTCAAATTCTTAATTGTATGAATAACACTGAAATTGGAAAGCTGAAGTAATGTAACTCATAGCATAAGACAATCATAACGGCCATCACTTACATAGATCTGGTAAATAATTAATTAGATATTAACTCTTGAACCATGTGTATAGGTGCTTTTTTTTTTTTAAGATTTTATTTTTTCCTTTTTCTCCCCAAAGCCCCCCGGTACATAGTTGTGTATTCTTCATTGTGGGTTCCTCTAGTTGTGGCATGTGGGACGCTGTCTCAGCGTGGTCTGATGAGCAGTGCCATGTCCGCACCCAGGATTTGAACAGACGAAACACTGGGCCGCCTGCAGCAGAGCGCGCGAACTTAACCACTCGGCCACGGGGCCAGCCCCTGTATAGGTGCTTTTTCATCTCCAACTAATAATGTTCTAAGCACTTTCATTATTTTACCCTACTTAATCCTCACAAGACCTGAGGTCAAAAATTATTTTTATTTGTTCACATAGAGTGAACATAGGGATGGCAGGTAGAGATTAAGTTGTGTTAATGGTCACAGTCAGGTTGAGATATTGGGTTTCTCATTTGATGCCTTGAAGGTCTCTAAGGAATCAGTCAGGAGTGAGGTCTCTGACCTGCTTTTTGGGGTGCTTTGCTCACTCTACACAACCACCAAATTTCAAATGGCAGCCTGATTCTAGGGACAGAGGGGTTCAAACATTTGGTATAAATTTTCACCAAATTATGTTCCAGTTATTTCCTAGAACATTCTTACATGAAATACACTTCCAAGTTTTGTTTGATTCCAGTCAGATACTTAAAGAAGAGAGATAAATTAGACATATAAAAAAATCTAGAAATAGAATTTTTTCTCTTTATACTGATTCACTTTTTGTGTTTGCTTAAGGCACCATCTCTGCAAATTCCCAATATATGTTGATGGATAACACTATCTATAATTAAAAAATCTTATGACTTGAACTGGGTGAAGTTACCAATTCTTTTGACTTACAGTTGTGAATTAGTCTTTTGGTAAATATATTAAATCATGCATAACTTATATTCCACAAATATACAGGCTCATGGGACTTCCTCTGATTTGCAAAACCAGGGTGGTGTACACAAGCGCAGAAACAGTCACACACACTCTCTCAGTAAAGATTCATTAAATTATTTCAGGTGGTTATATACCATGAGCTTTCCATTAACCCCAAAGTTCTCCTTTGTGGTTTATGTAAAGCCTTATGGACAAAACAACCTGCTTGGTCAAACACACTGATGACTCAGATTTTATCCTGTTGGGAATCTTCAGTCAATCTGAACAGGCAGCATTTGCATGGTCATTTTTGTGGTTTTCCTCATAGGCTTGTCCAGAAACATGATTCTGATCCTTCTGATGCACTTTGATGCCAACCTCCACACCCCAATGTACATTTTTTATCAGCAGACTTTCTCTCATGGACATGATGGACATTTTTGTCACTATGCCCAAGATGCTCCTGGATCAGAACAGTAGTGTGACTTAGATCTCAGCTCCTCAATGTGGGATACAATTGTTCCTATAGTTGACACTAGGTGGTTCAGAATGTTTCCTTCTAGCCACCATGGCCTATGATTGCTATGCAACCATCTGCCATCCTCTCCATTACCTTGTCTTCTTGGACCACATGATGTGTCTCCTCCTGCCATCTGACTGCTGGTTTCTGGCCTTGGTGGATGGTTTCAGGCTCACACCCATCACCATGAACTTCCCCTTGTGCAGATCCCAGGAGATCCATCATATCTTCTGTGAGGTCCCTGACATTATACAGCTCTCCTGCTCAAACACTTCTCTCTATGAGACACTCATGTAATTTTGCTGTGTCCTCATGATCCTCATCCCTGTGACAGTAATTTCAAGCTCCTATTATTTCATCATCCTCACCATTCACAGAATGATTTCCCTAGAGTGCTGGAAGAAGGCCTTCCCCACTTGTTCCTCCAAGCATGATGGTGGTCACCCTCTACTAGGAGGCTTCTGTATATGCATACATGCTCTCTGGCTCATATAACCCCCTGTGAGAAGGACATGCTGGTATATGTCCTTTATACTAACTCACTCCTGTGATAAACCCTTTAATTTAGAGTCTCAGGAATAAAAATATCACAAGGACTATGAAGAAAATGTTGAATGTGGGATTGGTATTTCAAGACACTAATATAACAAATTTTATATTTATATATTTTTTCTTCTATCAACACATCAGAAGTTTATAATCTTATGCCTCTGTTAGTACTAAGATTCTCATACCATGATGTCTTATCTCATTTTCACCCCTTTTTTAGTGTTTCTTCAATGTACTATAAAACTCTTTGATTCTATGCTCCTTCTCCATTCAAAATGTATTGTGTTGTCACAGTGTATTGAAGTTACACTTATTGAAGTTGATAACTCCGGTTCTGTCAACTAATATCTATATTTTTACAAAACACATAATAAAATAATTAGAAGATGAATGTCATAAGGAGGTTTGAAATTGTCTATAATGAGAGAGAGAGAGACAGAAACAGAGTAAGAGAGAGAGATTGAAAGAGACAGAGAGATTGAAAGAAAGGTGATGAACCAAAATAGTTACAGTGTTAACCATAGGTAAATCTGGGTAAAAGGTATATAGATTTTTATGCTTTTTACTCGTGATACTTCTCTATAAATTTGAAATTTACTCCAAATAAAGAGTTAAAATATATCTCTTCTCACAGTTCTTTTTTTCAATTGTTATTCCCTGCATGTTTGCAGTGTATGTCACATGATATCCTAGAAGACATGCTCATTTCAATGTGACTTTTCCTTAGTGTGATGACCCAGTCATTTGACCACATTTATTGGAGGCTATTGTGTTCCACATTGTCCAACCATGAAGGCATTTAGTGGAGGTTAATAATCCCACTATTTAGTGAGTTAGAATCCAGAGTTACATAAGGGTTGGTGGGAAAAAGTATTAATTCAGAATGGAAGATTTAAGGAAGGCTCTCTGCACCAGATAACTTATGAACTGAGGTTTTAAGTATGTAATTTACAAGACAAAGATATACGGGAGACATCAATTAATCATTCTTTTATGTATTTAATAATAATTTCTTATATTAATTATAATCCACAATAACAACTGAGATTACAATATGAGAACTACATGGTTGCTGTCCCCAAGGAATTTGATCTAGTAGTTGTAATTCTATGTGCAAATAGGTGCTACAAAGTATGTGCTATGCTTTGATGTTCATGTGGAAAGTGTAAAGAACATAAAGACACATTAGTTTTACCTGTGACATGTGAGTTTAGTTGAGCCAAGGGCACTGAGGGAAGACCCTGGAGCTCAGTGTTGAATTCTGTTTAGATACTACTCTCAGATGAGTACTGGAGGCTGAGGCACAGGGGACTTAGGGACAAGAGACCACAGAAGTGGTGTGGCATGAACAAAGGTCAGATGGTTGACCAAGCAAGAGAAGTAAATGTTCCAGTAGCACCTCATCCTTTGCTTTACTTTATGGACTGATTATATGCCCTTCTGTGACCCAGAACTTAGTGAAATGATCAACCTTGCACATTAGAAATATTACTTAGCTGATAGTCAACTGAAAAAGTGCATGCCTGGAGTCAGGGTAACCAGATAAATGAGGATGGTGAACAAAACTGTGTTGATCTAAGGAAATGGATCTCACTTTAACACAGGAAGTCTCTAGGGAGAGGATCCATGGCGTTAAATGGGTACATCGTGAACACATTTTATCAACCCACAGACAAGTTTGTCTGTGTTCAACTTGTGAAGAATCAGGTGATTTCAAAAGCATAGATTCCATTTTTCTGCTGATGCATTCAATTATGTCATGTCTGTAAAATAAGGATCTTCCAGTGTTTAAAATATGATGTTGGAAATCCAATTCCCAATAATTTTTCAGCAGTCAAATTGAATTAATAAATATACACAGTCTTGAACTTAAAAAAAAATGAGAAGTATTATATATTACCCATTAATTTGCTGGACTATATGATAAACACATTTGTTACTTCCATTTATAGCACCCTAGAAATAGGGAACAAAATAGAACAAAACAAAACATAATTCGAGGTGGGACCACATTCTTCTAAATAGGAACAAAATAGAACAAAACAAAACATAATTCGAGGTGGGACCACATTCTTCTAAAGGTAACTTTTTTTGGATTATATAAAATGAAAAAGTCTTATTTAAGCACATGTGTGTAGTGATGAGTTGTAATTAGCCTTTGTGTGGAGAACGTGATGTAATCTAAACAGGAATCAAAATATAATGATTCACACCTGAAATTTTATAATTCTATAAACCAATGTTACAAGAATAAAATAAAACAAGGTACCCATACAACAAAATAGCAAAAAAACAACCAAACAAACCCCAAGATAACTAAATTAAATAATGGATAAAGGACCTGAAATAGATATTTTCCCAAAAAAAAGCATACAAATATTCAACAAGTGCATGAGAGGGTGCTCAACATCACTAGTCATCAGGGAAATGCAAATCAAAACTACAGTGTGATATTACCTCACACTTGTTAGGATGTCTGTTATCAAAAAGACAAGAGAAGAGATAAATGCCGGCAGGGATGTGGAGAAAAGAAAACCCATAACACTGTTGGTGTGCATGTAAAGTGGTGAAGCAGTATGGAGGCAGATTCCTCAAGAAATTAAAAATAGAACCTTTCAGCAATCCCATAAAAACAATATCTTGAGGAGATATCTGTACCCCTGTGTTCATTGCAGCATTATTCACAATAACCAAGCTATGGAAACAATCTGAATGTCCATTAACAGATGAATGAATCAGGAAATTATTAAATATGTACAATGGAATACTATTCAGCCTTTTAAAAGAAAGACATCCAAATCACTTGCATCAACATGAATGGGCCTTGGTGACATTATACTAAGTGAAATAACTCAGATAGAGAAAGACAAATAATGCATGGTATCACTAATCTGTGGAAATTTTTGTAAAAAAAGGAACTCACAGAAACACAGTGGAGAAGTGGTCTCTAGGGACTTGGGAGTGAGGGGAAATGGGGAAAAACTATTAAAATTGTACGAATTTTCAGTTATAAGATAAAGTCTGAGGGTCTAATGTATAACATGGTGACTACAGTTGATAACACTTTATTATATAAATAAAATCTTCTAAGAGAGTAAAACTTAAATGTTGGCCTCCGTCATTATCTGTTCCTAAAGATGGACATATGGACAACCCATAGAACATCATGATGTCCCACTACATCAATGACAATTGTGCTAATCACAGTGGATGAAAAACAATTTGCAAGTGTGATGGAGGCTCAAGATGTGCTCAAGGGTGTGAGATAAACAGTGAAGATTCAGTGGCTGACCATATCAGTAAAAATTTCAAGAGATGAGCATCCTGGGGGTAGTAGAAAATATCTTCTCCAAAGCAAGGGACAAATTAGTGTACCTTGCACTTCTCATCATATAGAAGGAAGGATAACACCTGACATGTTTCTGTGGTTTTGAAAGCAACATTTTCAACATCTGAAAAGACTTCTTCAGCCCATAATCTAGGTGGCAGAAAGTGGCAAGTATGACAGGGATATAGCAGCAAAGAATTCTGAAGTAAGTCATGGCTGAGATGCTAGTGTCCCTGATGCTCATGGTACAGTCCTGCAGATCCAAAGTAATTGATGGTGTTAGTGGTGGGAAAAGATACCAAGATTATTTTATGGCAGACCTCAATAGGATAGCTAGAATTTATACTTCCAAAATTATGGATCCAACCTATATCATGAAAATAAATAGTAAAAAACAAAAAAGGCTCTGACACCCTACTGAACCATGGTAGAGATAAAATATGACATCAAGTGACCACAAGGTCATAACCGGCCATAATAAGCTAGGTTGTCTCAAATCTATCAAGTTTTAAGATCAGGTGTTCCCAAGAGCTATTAATCATATGATGAAAATGTTAAATTTAGGATTGAGAATAAGTAGCAAAATAAGCACCAAAAGCAACACAATCAGTTTGTACAGATACCATGTGTCACACACTACTCTTGTATCCACATTTCTCCATTACCTCATACTTAATGACAACATGGAATATTCCTAATAATTAGCTGATGGATGAGAAAAAAATCCAAACCTGAGTCATGGGCAGCACATTTTCATATGGTACCCTGAAAGACAAGAGTGATGGGGAGATAAGTCCAATTGTCAGAGCTTTAGGTTACTCCTTTTGTGTACTCACCTGGTTATTCACTTCATGTAAAAGCATAAATGCCTGAAGGTTAGAATATACACCTACTGATTTGCAGTGGCAATTGGCTTGGCAGGTTGCTCAGACACTTGGATGGAGAATGATGAGAGGATAAGAAAGATAAGGAGATAAGTAAGTCTAGGATAAAGAGATATGGGAGTGGGCACAAAGATAAAATATTTAGGTATTTTATGATAAGACCTACCAGAGAACACAAACTACAGATGAAGTACTAAATGATGTAGTAGAAAATAAAAATTCTGCTTGTTGATGTTCATCAGCCTCTGTAACTGGCTGAAAGATGGTTGTAATAATATAGTAGGCACATTGCATAGGAAGACTTTATGCATGATTCCTACATCCCAGGCTCCAATACACCAAGCTTGATCTAAATACAGTGACTGCCAAATCTTCAACCTCTCAGGTATAGAGACTAATGCTGAAGCTTGACAGGACATGATCCCTGGAAGAGACCAAGTGAGTAACCGGTGAAAGATTGACTATATTGGACTTCTCCTCGTAGTAGTGATCAGTATTGACTATAGTAGGCAAATATTTGAGGAATGGAGTTTCCTTTCCAGTTCCCTGGGATTTAACAAGCAACACCAAGGGCTTGCAGTGTGTTTGATCCAGAGACATGGGCTATCACATAATATTAATCAGACCAACTGACTCACACTACAGCATAGGAGATTTAGCAGTGGGCACCACCATGGGATCCACTGTTGTATTGCACACGGCACTTACCAAAAGCTGCCAGTCTGAATGTGCGATGGGACAGCCTGTTGAAAACACAGTTGGGGTGACAGATTAGAGATGACATCTTGGGAGAGTAGGATGCCATCCTCCAGAATGCATTACCCACTCTTAAACTTTAAACATTATATGATTCTTTATACCTATTGGTAGAATACATGAGTCTAATTATGAAGAAATGAAAGTAGGTGTGGCAGCATTTACTGTTGTTCCAAGTGACCCACTTAGAGAATTTGTGTTTGCTGTCTCCTCCGCTTTGGACTCTACTGTTAAGAGGTCCAGTTTCCCAAGGGTGAGTAATTCCATCAAAGTGAACTAGAAAATTTCATTAAATGTTAAGCTATGGCTGTCCCTATGAACTTTGGGCTCCTCATGCTAAGTAAGCAGCAGAAAAGGGGAGAAATCACTATCCTGGTTGGAGAAAACCACCTTGTCATCAGGAGGCATTGGGGCTAACGTCAAACAGAGGGGAGTGGAAGAAATATTCTCTGTACTCAGGGGATACTTTTGGGTATTTCTTGGTACTATGTTTTCCAATTATGACAGTAAATGGACATGTTTGGCAGGCACAGGAATGAGATTCTAAATCACACTATCAGGTAAACTATCTGATCATTGGTTGTGGACTCAACATGAAGTCATGCCATTAATCTTTATTTTAAAGATTATTTAGAGTAAGAAACTCCGCTGAATTCTTGAGCTTCTTCCAGAAGATTATTATTCTGTTCAATTAGTATTATACTATACCGTATTCTATAATTACTATTCTATTATTAGAAGAGAGTTTCTTCCAGAAATTATACAAATAAATAAAGTGGCACAATCTGTGAGGTGACATGCACATATATTTAGAGTGTTACCAAAAGATGTCTCTGAACTTGATGTCAATCCAAATAATGATAACAGAGTTTTGGGTGAAAAGGAAAATCAGCTTTTATTTTCTTTTCCAGGCAAAGGGACCATGCAGCAGGCTAGAGTCTTAAGAACTGCTGGCTCCCCATTAAGAAGTGTGTAAAGGGTTTTAAAGCTTTGCAACTTGTAGGGAGGGCAAGCCTGTGACCTTTCTGGTCAGTGCTTTTCCACCAGCCTGTGTTTGGCCTTATGAGGCTGCTTGCAGAGAGGAGGTGGCAAGATAAGGGTATCTGCAGTAGATTTCCTTGGTTGTCTGCCTCCATGGTGGGTGGTGGATTCTGCTTCCAGGAAGCTGAGGAGTTGAGGTCTGGGAAGGTTCAGTTTCTTGATATTCTCTGGACATCTATTTCCCTGTAATAAACTTGAAGGACTTTAATTAGTCAAACCTTTAATATGAGCTCAGTGTGAGGCCACCTGGTCTTTAAGAATTTGTAACTTCTATTTGCATTATGAAGCCGAGGGATACAAAGGTTAAATAAACAGATATTTACATATGAATGTAATTACTGAAACAGGGAAAGGGGACTAGTGTTTTCACCTTTAACCCCCATATGCTGGCTTCAATGTAGAGTTAACAGATATCAGGGCCAATATTAATTAAAAGCCTATCACAAGAAGACTAATTAATTTATTCCTCCAGTTCTTGGGGGTGCTGTTTCCACATAACCTAGCCTTTTGCCTGCTTCAGGGAATTGACCTCACATGGAGATTGCTGCTTCATCCACGTTCACCCTTTCTTTTAGGGGGTAGCATCCATCCTATGGTCAATGTGGGAGTATAAATTCTGAGCCAGTGACCCCAACATGGGACAATTCTCAAGGGCCTTTTGAGCTCCCTTTAGGTTCAGAGATTTCTGTAGTACTTGCATTGCAGTTCAACTTCTCCTGAGTCCTTTTCTTTCTCCCTAGGTGTTAATTTAAGATCAATTTCTGGAAAATACTAGGACTCTAATCTCCATCTCAGTATCTGAATCGTGGATTTCTCAATCAAAAGCAAGCTTTTGCTTCACTCCTGTCAGTGTTATTTGAAGGCTTGGAGGAGAAATGATTATCTAAATGATATCCTAGCTAATATTTATTATCAAAACAATCATATTTAATATTCATTGTTGTATACTTCATCTATTTTGCAATAGATAAAGATATATTAAAGGGGGAAATCAGTGTCCTTAAGCAGTGGTAATATTTGTTAGAGCATCTATTAAAATATCAACAGTACATTGATTATACAGCATATCTATAATATCTAAACAAATGATTTATTTGAACATTTTCATTGCTCTTTTTCTTCATTGGAAGAAGTAAGAGGCAAAATACCCATCAGTCTTTAAATGCCCAACAATAGAATTAGACCTAATCTCATTTCTACTCAGTCTTTTCGAGGTAAAGACATGATTTTTAAAGTTTATTACTTTTGGAATTTTTAAGAATTATGAGAATCATGGAAAGTCCATACTTAATTTTGGAACTGGATAGGATTGCACATCTGTGAGTGGATATATATATATATATATATATACACATGAATAGAAGTTGACTTTAATTTTTAATGAGGTAACCATGAGTATAAAATTGAGGCATAGATATAGGAGCACTAATTCTCTGAAAATGGCATCTTTAGATAACTTTATATCCACCGTATCCGGCACCATGGATCAAGTCATGGTTCAGTAAGAAAATGCCTCAGTGTCAGAAGAGTTTACAGTAACGCACTCACATTGCATCATTGCTCAGAGGGGATTCTGCTCCATGTTCTATTCACTCCAGAACTCAGGCTAAAAAAGGCAATCACTCTCTGGGACTTTGCCAAGCCAATGGCAAAGGAAAAACATGCCTATCTGCAAAACATATAATGGCCCTCGAAGCTTCTACTTAGAAATGCAGATGTTACTTCTGTTCACATATATTGAAAAGTGTAAAGCCTAAGCTTTACAATAGTAGAGGTGAATTGGACAATTTTCACATAGTCTTGGGCTCTTTAAGGAAAACCAAGAACATTTTAAACAACATACCATATACCACACCACAGTAGAATATTACAGAGTCTCAGCAATAAACAATAAGTTTCTCTATTTGAGTGTTGAAAATATTTGCAACAAATTTATCAGCATCAAATTGTCAGAGTGGGCCTTGCTCCCTATGTGTTTTTACAAGCATGTGAAAATATGTGTGCAAGTACGAGAGACAGAGAGAGGTTATTTGGTTTCTTTCAGACTTAACCCTTCCAATTTTATTTGTGCTATTTATTTAAATAATTAGACACCAGTAAATATAATGGATATAAATACAACTAGATTTACATTTAATTTCATTTACTAACTTCTTCATAGTGAGGTGTTACTTTTCCATATGGAAAATAAGAGAAAGTTGTATTGTGACTCCAGCTTTACTTTCTGTCTGGCATCTTTTTGGTATATTCTGTCAATTAACATCTTTTACTTTCTTTCTTCTTCAGGATACAAGGAAATATTAATTGTTGGTGTGAGAAGTCCATTAAGAGAGAGAGGAATCTACCACAGTGTTTGAAAAATCTCTTGGGAAACAATAAGTACATGAATGTCTCTAAATGTAAAGAGACACTAGTGAGAGACATAGAGATAAAGTGGAAAATCATATCCCAAAGGTCCTAGGATGACATTGGGCAAAGCTGATCTTTGCTAAAACATAAACAATGCCATCGTGGAAATATTGAATCTTTTTTGTAGCCACAGTAGAGTAAATGCTGCCATAATTGTCATGGCAATTTAAGGGACATATCATAAGAAGAATGAATAAAAGAAGGCTTTAAAGAAAGAAGCCAATCTGATCTTACATTAAAAAGATTAAAAAGAATGGAAGCTAGTTAGAAAAGATTATAGCAAGAAATGGGTAACCTGCTGAACCCATTCACAGTCTCCAATTAGATAAAATGTCTCACGGTCAAGACAACAATATACTATATTGTCCCTAATAGGAGCCCATTAATACCAACATATCAATTTAGTATCAGAATAAAGAGAAAGATATGTTCATAGGTGTCAAACATATCAATTATATATTGCTCCACTGACATGGAGAATGTGGGAGCAAGTTCTTGAGGAATGTTCACTTACAAAAAGTAATCAACCTGTTCACTATTTATATAGTTTTAGAACCGTTGTAAGGATATACAATAATATTTTACCTGTCACATTTGATGGATATTTGTCCTTCTTCATTCTACAATGCTGTATTATTTCAGGCTACACATATGTAAATTTATATTTAGGATAAATTTATTGAACTGCATGGTGAAAAAATTTGTGCATTTGGTTTTACACGAATTTATGTTCTCCCCAGCAATGTATGAGAGTGCTAATTTGTGCTCACGTTAGTTAATGTTGAGTTTCAATTGAGCTATAATATGCAGCTCCTGGAAATCATTTTAATTTGCATGTTAAAATTTTTATCAGATTGGAAAGATTTTTTCCTTGTATAATCAAACTCCAAATAATGGCCCACGAGTGACTGATATTTTCCTTTCTACTTTCGTTTTTTCCCTTATTCTTCATAGATCTGATACCTCTCTGTGCTCAGATTAAATCACGTGGTCCATCTTTATAATGATGGCTTGCACACAACCTTATCTACCTGTCGCTCCCTATCCTCAGTGTGATGTCCTTGCAGCCTCACTTCTATTTAAATCTGACCTCCTTGGTGTCTGATTTCACCCTACTGACTATGACTAAAAAAACAAAAGTATACCAAATGAGATAACTTAAAGTTTACAGCAACTAGCAGCAACTGCGATTTTAAATCTCCAAAAATAGCAGTACATATCTAAAATTCATTCACTTTTCCACTTTCTAGATGACTATTTCATAACTTTTAAGTTTCTCTGAATCTTCCAATGCTTCCTCTTCTCTCATCACTATCAGCCGGTTACTTGCCTCCTATTCCAATGAGGATAACAAAATACAATTAAGGAAATTTCAAAATGTATCCACTGCTATTTCCATCTCCTAACCTAAAAAGTTCCACATGTCCTTCAGATGCTCACCTGAGAGTTTAGGGACCTTGTGCATGCCACAATGCAAGTCCAATCCCCACATACAGTAAATTTCCATCTTTTTCTCTTATACAGGGATGGTATTAAATATGGTCTTCTCTGATTTCTCTTCCACCATTTTTATCCCTTCTCACTGGACTATTTCCATGAGAAAACAAAACATATACAATTTCTTTCACCTTAAAAAATATATGTGTATACATACATTTATTTATTTTGATTATATTTTATCCTACCCCGTCATAAAATTTCTCATCTCCAATTTAATGAAAATACTTCCTGAAATATTGTGTATGTTATTACCAATTCTTTTCCTTTAATTCTTTTTTAAGCCCAATTCATTTAGGAATTTGACCATGCAATGTCTTCATAACTTAATTGTGTTGGTCACCAAGGAGATTTATCTTGTTACAAGCATAGAAAAATTATGTATTTTCAATGATAACAGCAACATTAGTTAACTGCATAACTTCATGTTCTTTGGGGTGGATTTCCACTTGGCTTATTGGACACTGGAATTTCTTTGTTTTACTTCCCCGCATGGGTGGCTTCTTTTTTCTCTTGTAAAGACTTTTTTCCCCTCAATTTCTTAAACTTGTCTCCTTTCTGAATACAAAGTTTGTATATCCAACCACTTACTTCACTTCTGCAGATGGGTGGCAAATAAAAATCTAATTTTCCCAGATTGAGCTCCTTATCCCATCACTCCTCAAATGTTTCCCACCAATCTCACTTCACAGAAACTCATCACCTTAGATGCTAAATTCTTATCTTTCTATCAATTGCCAACCATCCCCTCAGTGCTATTCAAACCTGGTGGAACATTCATCATCTGTGCACGACTTTCTAGAAACTCTCCGTTTTACTCAGATATCTCTCAATTGTTTATGAAAAATTGAATTTATTCTTAATATTTTTTCTTAGGCCTGACCTCCTACTGCTCTTTTGTCAGCCCACACCTTTCCTACTGGATGCTTTGATGTCCTCAAACAGACCAGGATATCAACCTTAACACTATTGTTTGGCTGATCTATTTGCCCATATTGCCTCCCCATAGATATCTGTACACTCAACTACTTTTTTTCTTTCCTTCAATTATCTGCTCAAATATCAGCTGGTCCAGAAAACTGACTCTTTGAAAAGTACAGTCCCTTGAGAAGTCTCAAATCACTTTCTCTTGCAGATTTTATGTTTTGTGATATTATCATAGAGTTTATAATTTTTAACATAATATTTCAGTTTATGTGTTTCTTTCCCAGCTAGGTTTTCAGCTCCTTATGGTCAGGGATTTTGCGTATGTTTTGTTTAGTGTTATACTCCACATAGCTTGAATAATCCTTGGCATACAATAGTGATAAATATTAGTTGAATAAATAAATGAATCAGGTCATATATGTCAATGCATACCAATTCTGGATATTATTACAAAAGTGCACAAAAACCTAATTCAAAAATATGTATGTACCCCCATGTTCATTGCAACACTATTACAATGGCCAAGACTTGGAAGCTGCCTAAGTAGATGAACGGATAAAGAAGAGGTGCTAAACAAATGAATAAATGCACACATAATGTAATACTACTCATCCATATAAATGACAAAACCTTGGGGCTGGCCCAGTGTCATAATGGTTAAGTTCATGTACTCCACTTCAGCCACCCAGGGTTTGTGAGTTCAGATCCCAGGCATGGACCTACACACTGCTCATCAAGCCATGCTGTGGCAGCATCTCACATACAAAATAGAGGAATATTGGCATGGATGTTAGCTCGGAGACCATCTTCCTTAAGCAAAAAGAGTAACATTAGCAACAGATGTTAGCTCAGGGCCAATCTTCCTCACCCTCCCAAACAAAACCCACAAAATATTACAATTTTCAACAACATGGATAGAACTTGAGGGTATTATACTAAGTGATGTAAGTCTGATGGAGAAAGACAATTACCATATGACTTCACTCACTTGTAGAAGACAAAGAAATAAACAGATAGATATGGAGAATAGACTGGTGGTAACCAGAAGGGGAGAGGATTAGGGAGGATGAAAGAGGTAAAGGAGCACACATGTACAGTGACAGATGGCAACTAAACTTTTGGTGGTGAACATGATGTAGTCTATAAAGAAGTCAAAAGATAATGATGTACTCTTGAAATTTGTATTATATGATTAATCAATTTGACCTCAATAAAAAATACATATATTTAAAGATTTTGATTAGTTTTAAACTTGGTGTTACATGACAGGAACTGCAGATAATAAAATATTAAAGAGTTAATTGACTGGAGGAAGTTTTAATTGTAAAAATTATTGGATAAAAATTTGAGAGGAAAATTGGAGAAATTGAAATACAAGAAAGGGATATTGTGGTAGAAACAAAAGTGTTAAAAATAGAAAGATAATCATTGGTGGAGTAAGATAGTTATGCATGGAAATAAAAAGTATTATGTGCAGAATTCCAGTTGTATTTTGTTGGCTTTACAGCATTTAGTGGGTGACAGAACCAAAACACAAGATCTCTAAATATTTCTTCAGAGTAAACTTCATATCCTTGTTCCTTGGGTTGCATTTAATAGGGCCCAGGGTTGGAGGAACTACTGTATAGCATGCAGACACCTGCGAGTGTAAAGCAGAGAAGACATCTGAGGATCACCTCAATAGACCAATTCAGAGTCAACAGAAAAAGAGTCATGATGACTAGGTGAAGAACTAATGTAGAGAATGCTTTGGACAGGAGCCACAGTAGATGAAATCTTTAGTACAGTAGAGATAATGTGACTATGTGAGAGAGAAATGAGGCTAAAATGGATAAAGCTCAATGAGGAGTTCATGGCAACTGCTCTAAGTTAAGCCAATTACTCATCTGAGCAAGACAGACTGAGTAACTGAGAGATTTCATAGAAGTGATAAATGAGACTGAATGCCCTGATGATCATACAAATGAACCAAGAACAAGTGGCCACTGATGCAGGTACCCCTTTTCATTATGACCTCATACTGCAAAGGGTAACACGTAGGCACATACCAGTGACAGAATATCTTCATAAACAAGGTCATCTCTGGGCATGCAAAGGAAATAAAGGAAGATCTGAAAGACAGCAGAAAAAGATGAAGCTGCCATTGGTCAAATTGTCTACAATGGCCTTGATGGAAGAGTGAGATATAGCAGAGTAGTAAGACAGACAAGTGCTTGAGGAAGAAGTACATGAGACTATGGAGATGCTGGTCTGGAGTAGATACTATAATGGTAATGAGATAGCCAATAAGCGTCACAAGAAAAAAAATATTACAGGTACCACTCCAGACAGCAGTTTCTGTCACAAAACCTCAGAAAAATCCCATGGGTTATAATGCCATGAAAGATATGTAGTTCTGGTGACTTTCTTCAGGAAGGGAAAGGGAGCTGTTTTTACAGAGAGAATCCTTGGATACTAAAAATATTCATTCTATAGCCTCTAATTCACTACCGTGACATGACAAAGAAGTCCTTTCTGTTTTATGTTTTCATTTATCTTTTGAAATTATCTAATAAAATACTATTAGAGTGAATTCATCTTGAAAATCAAATTAATGATTAAACTATCTGCTTTTCTATCTACATTTTTCCACCTACATTTTTCCACTTATAAATTACATTTTATGCAAGCGTATTGTTTTGATGTTTGTCGTGTTCTTCTTGGCTACTCATCACCAACCTGATGGTCTTCCTGAGGAAAAAACAAAGTAAAGTCGTCTTTCATGCTGAAGGGGGAAAAACGTAGAACTTATCTATGCATCCACCAAGCAGCTGGCCACTTTGGTCTGAAGACACCACGATCTGTTAGAGTGGCGAGCTCAGTTGTCAGCTTCACCACAAAGTAAATGTCACTGACAAGACCCAATTTATCCAAAGGTTCTGTAAAATCTAACAATGCTGATGGGTTGATTATAATTGTGAGATAAATACACTAAGTGCTTCTAATAAGTTCATTATATTTAAAATAATCTTCAAGAAAAGTGAGAGGAATGAAAATTTCAAGAGTCATAAGTCACTAACTTACCAAATTACTATCCAGTGCCTTTGCAATGGATTAGAATGATAGTTGATTGATCCTACCATCATGACAATTAAGAAAGACAGGATAAGTTTTGCCTATTATACTTCCAACTATTCAAACAAAATAAAAGGTCTAAGGTCAAAAGTCAATTGCAAAATGACACAAAAGAGCACTTTTACATGATGTTCAAACAGAGGAAAAGTGTTGAAGGAAAGCTATACAGTGATCAAGTGATGATCATTCATTCTGTTTCCTTTTATATCCTACAGGAGACCCTATGACGATGCCACAACATGAACCCCTTCAAGTTCATTTATAAAATCTTCAACTTACACATATTAGTTAGCACACCTGTTGGTCATTAGGATAAAATTTTGAAAGTTGTACAATTGTATGATCTATAAACATTTCTACTTCTCACCATTCTTTTAACCTACTGACTATTACCAAGGTCAGTCTCTCCAAAGTGGGAGAATCATATTTCTGTAAATGAAAAATATTGGGAATTAATTAGGCCAAATGTGTAAGGGAAGAGTCCAAAAGAAAAATGGTCCCACAAATTAGCAAATTATTTTTGTCCTCAATCAACAATATTCAAAAATAAGAGATGTGTTATGGACTGTATTGTATCCTTAAAAAATTAATACACTTAAGCTCTAACCCCAAATGAGATGGTATTTTGAGATGGAGCCTTTTGGACATAATTAGGTTTAGATGTAATCATGAATGTGGGGCCCTCATGATGAGATTAGAGCCCTTAGAAGAAGAGGAAGATATATCGTGCTCTCATTGCCACCAAAGGTAAGAGTGAGAAGGTGGTTATTTGGGAAACAGAGAGTGCTCACTGGAACCAGACCACAGTGGCATCCTGATGTCATACTTAAGGTCTCTAGAACTGTGAGAAAATAAATACTGTTCTTTAAGCCACCCAGTCTACAGTACCTTGTTATGGCAACCTGAGCCACCTAGTACAGCATACAAACTTTATTTGGACTTTTCTCACTTCTAATCTTTGGGAAAGAAAATAATGAGTGTATTAAGAAAAAATATGAACTTAGGTTTGAAATTGAGTCTAAAACTAGGCTTCTTGGAGCATAAGAGATGGCACAGTGTGTCACAGTGATGACTAGCCCCAGTAGATCATGTTCGTAGAGAATTATTGTCACCTATGCCAGAACTTTGATTAATTTTGGCCTTGGTGACTGTAGCTACAACTTTGGAAATATTTTTTCTCAAGGTCCCTCGGAACACAGGTGCGTCAATCTCAGGCAGGATACTTTCCATTTACCAGCACATAAAAATTCATACAGTCATTATGCTAATTTGTTAGTGATTTCCTAGTGGTTATTACACCTAACAATCACATTGGAAAATAAAAGTAATATGAAAAATATACAAGGTCACATAACAAAAGAAAAGAACCACAGAAATTACAAGAACATAAGGAATACCATAAAATAATATCATAAAAGAAATGAAAACTCAGAATATATCTTTTATATCAATAATAATTCATGGGATATATTGATCCATAAAAATCAGTTAGATGGGGATATCAGTTTCTGATTTAATATGTAAGGAGCTTGGCAGTCATAACTCCTTCCTCATAACAAGAAAAATGATGAACAGAATGAAAATCAAACATTGTTATATCCATCAGAGAATTGAGGTCACAGGGCAAACTGCTGCCCCAAAACTGGAGTGACTGGAGGTCAAGAGCAGAGAAACCTCAGCAGCTGGAGCCAGTACCAGAAGGAACACTGAAATTGGAATTGATGAATTTCCGGAAGCTCACATGAGTTAACCAGATATAACATCTCTCATGGGGACTGGCCTTAGGCAAGATTCCACAAATTTATGAAATTTAACTCCAGCATTCCCAATGTGTTCCTACTGTGAGGACTAGAGGAAAAATTCCCTTGAGCTTCTGGCAGGGGAAAGGTGAAAAGTAACCATATGAAATATACCCGGAGCTCTCTGTTCTCCTAAAAATGCCTGTCCTCAATACAAGCTACTGAGGAAAGCCTGAAGTACTTGCACTTTGCCATAGCCTAACCAACCTAGGGGAAGGGAAATACCTAATTCCAGCCCCCTGTAACCTTCATGCCACACTTAAAGGGTGGGGAGAAGTTGGACAGCACTTGTGAAGCTCAGAGTCCAGGAACACAGGACTACAGAATGCATCTGCTCTGATCTACACTTACAACCAAATCACTTGGTCTGCTGTCTGGTAACAGGGAATTGCACCTGTAAGAATGGCAAACTCAGGTTCTATACAAGAATGAACCTTAGAGAACCTGAGGACAACAGGGGGCACAAACAAAGACACTAGAGGAATTTATACCCTCTGACATAACGGTTCCAGCAAGCAGCAAACAAAGCCTAATCCATAGCCAGATACACATATACTCACACTAATATCCTATTTACTTCAGTTCATTTTTCACGATGCATCGTGAATATTTATTATGGGTTGAATTGTGTCCACCTCACATTCATACTTTAAAGTCATAACACTCACTATCTCAGAATGTGACATGATTTTAAAATATTATGGTATTATTTGATATGTAGTTAAGTTGACAGTAGGGCCTCGCCCTACTCCAGTGTGAGTGGAGACAAGATTCTTTCTTTAACCAAACTCCAGTGAGGCTCTTCTGATCCCTGTTCTCCACTAGGCTTCAAGCTTGGCCACTAAAGACTTGAAAAAGTCATATTGTTTCTTAGAGCTCCATGCCACGTTCTTAGGATGATCCCTATAATTATATATATATATATAATTATATATATATATAATTATATAATATAATATATATTATATAATTAAATATATAATTATAAAATTATAATTAAAATTTATAATCAATATATGAAAATGAAGCTACTAGAAATGATAAGAGGAAAGAAAAATCTTTGTACAAAGTATGGGAGAAAATTAAGATGTATTGTTGACACATTTTTCCAGCTTTATTGAGATAAAATTGAAAAAAATGTGTAAAATTACGATGTAGAACATGATGATTTGATATATTTAGAAACTGCAAAATAATCACCAGCTTAATCTTAGTTACCATCTCCATCTCATCACATAGTTACCATTTCTTTTTGAAATGAAATATTTAAGACCTACTCTTACGTGACACAGTATTATTAGGTATAATCATCTTGATGCCTATTAGATTCCCAGATTTATTAATCTTACAACTGTGAGTTTGTACCCTTTGGCTAATATCTCCCCATTTCTCCCACTCTCTAATCTCTGGTAACCACCACTGTACTTTCTTTTTCTCTGAGTTTGTCTTTTTAAGATTCTTCTTATAAGTGATATCATAAAGTATGTCTTTATGTATTACATAAGGTGTTACATAAAGTATTATGTCTTATTTATCAATTCACCTATTGACAACTACTTACTTTTTTGAGTTTCCACCCCCATATCATGAACATGGGAATGCAGACATCTCTACATGATTATGATTTCCATTTATTTGGATATATCCCCAGAAGAGCAATTGCTAAATCATATGATACTCTTATTTTTAATTTTTTGAAGAACCTCCATATTGTTTTCCATAGTGGCTACCAATTTACATTCCCACAGACAGTGTACAAGGGTTCTCTTATCTCCACACCCTCACCAACACTTATCTCTCATCTATTTGTTGATAGCCATTCTAACTGGTGTGAGGTGATATCTTATTGTGGTTGTGATTTGCATTCCCTTGATAACTAGTAACATTTACTGGCTTTTCATATTTCTGTTGTCCATTTATATGTCTTTTTGGAAAACTGTCTATTCAATTCTTCTATCTACTTTGTAATCCAGATTGTTAGTTATTTTTGCTATTGAATTGGATGTTTTTATATATTTGAATATTAACCCCTTATCAGATACATGATTTGGAAATATTTTCTCCCATTTTGTTGGTTGCATTTTCATTTTGTTGATTTTTTTTTTTTTTTTTTTTTTTGCAGTGAGGAAACTTTTTGGCTGGATGCAATGCCATTTATTTATTTTTTATTTTGTTGCCTGTGCTTTTGCTATCATATCTAGGAACTTGCTGCCAAGAACAATTTGAAGGAACTTTGAACCTATGTTGTTTTGCAAAATATTTTATGGCTTCAGGTCTTTAGGTCTTTAATCCATTTGAGTTTATTTTTATGAGTAGTGTAAAATAAGGCTCCATTTCATTCTTCTAGCTGTGGTTACCAAGTTTTCCTAGCACCATTTATTGAAGAGACAATCCTTTCCCCATTGTGTATTCTTGGCCCCCTTGTCAGATATTAGTTGACTGTATATGTCAGATGTTATTCCTGAGCTTTCAATTCTGGTCCATTCGTCTATGCAGTT
Source organism: Equus caballus (assembly GCF_041296265.1). Taxonomy (NCBI): domain Eukaryota; kingdom Metazoa; phylum Chordata; class Mammalia; order Perissodactyla; family Equidae; genus Equus; species Equus caballus. The sequence goes on from NC_091702.1 coordinate 3,175,767, forward strand.
ATTTTTATGCCAGTACCATACTATTTTGGTCACTATAGCTTTGAAGTATAGTTTGAAATGTTCTTACTCAGGATTGCTGTGGCTCTTTGGTGTCTGTTGTGTTTATATATAAATTTTTAAGACTACTAACAATATTAACTCCTTCAATCTATGAACACTAGATTACTTCCCATTGTTTTCTCTTCTTCAATTTATTTCATCAAATTCTTGTAATTTTCAATTTAAATATCGTTCTGTAGATTTTCTTTTAAGGATTTTATTGTTTTTGATGCTAGAGTGAATGGGTTTGGTTTCTTTGTTTTTCAGATGTTTTATTGTTAGTTATAGAAATGCCACTGCCCCTGCTCTAGTCCTGACTTCCTGTACAATATTGAATAAGAGTATTGAGAGTGAACATCCCTGTCTTGCTCCTGTTCTTAGTAGGAAAGGCATTTAAATTTTCTTAGTTGAGTACTCTGTTAGCTATGGGTTTGTCATATGTGGCATTGCACATGTTGAAGTGTGTTTTTCTATACCCAATCTATCAGGGATTTTTTTGTCATGAAAGGATATTATATTTTGTCAAATGCTTTTTCTTAACCTATCGTGATGACCATATGATTCTTACCTTTAATTTTATTAATATGTGCAATACATTTATTGATTTGTGTATGTTGGACCATACTTTTATCCAAGACATAACTCCCACTTGGTCATAAAGTATAATCCTTTTCATGAGTTCTTAACTTCAGTTTGCAAATGTTTTGTTAAGAATTTTGCATCTATGTTCATCAGGGATATTGGTGAATAGTTTGCTCTTCTTGTAGTATCCTTATTTATCTTTGCTATCATGGTCATCTTGTCTCCTTAGTTGAATTTGGAAGTGTTCCTTCCTCTTCAACTTTTTGGAGGAGTTTGAGAAGGATTGGCATTAGTTTTTCTCTAAATGTTTGGTAGAATCATCAGTGAAGCCATATGGTCCTGTGTTTTTCTATTTTGAGAGGTTTTTGATTGCTGATTCAATATCTACTCCTCATGGGTCAGTTTAGACTTTCTATTTCTTCTTGGCTTACTCTTTGTAATTTGTATGATTCCAGGAAATTATTCATTTTTTCTTGATTATCTAATTTGTTCGTGTATAATTGTTCATAGTAATCTCTTATGATCCTATGTATTTCCACAGTGTCAGTTATCATGTATCCTCTTTCATTTCTGATTTTAATTAAGTCTTCTCTCTTTTTTTTCTTAGTCTCACTAAAGACTTTTCAATTTCGGTTATCTTTTAAAAAGTAACTGTCAGTTTTATCGATTTTTCCTTTTTTTCGTCTCTATTTCATTTCTTTCCAGTTTGATCTTTATTATTTCTCTCTATCTTCTAACTTTGGCTTAGATTTTTCTAGTTCCTTGAAGGGTAAAGTTAGGTTGTTCATTTTTGATCTATCTAGTTTCATAATATATGCCTTTATTGCTATAAACTCCCCCTGTCATCTGCTTTTGCAGCATTCCATAGGTTTTAGTATGTAGTGTTTCCATTTTCACTTTTTTCAAGATAATCTTTTCCTTTTTTTTTCTTTTTGAGGAAGATTAGCCCTGAGCTAAGTACTACCAATCCTCCTCTTTTTGCTGAGGAAGACTGGCCCTGAGCTAACATCCATGCCCATCTTCCTCTCCATTATATGTGGGACACCTGTCACAGTGTGGCTTCTGCCAAGCAGTGCCATGTCTGCACCCAGGATCCGAACCGGTGAACCCTGGGCCACTGAGAAGTGGAACATGTGAACTTAACCACTGCACCACCGGGCCAGCTCCTGATTTCCTTTTTGATGACTTCTTTGACTCATTGGTTGACCAGGAATGTGTTTTGTTTGTTTGTTTGTTTCCATAAATTTATAGATTTTCCAGTTTTCCTCATGGTATTGGTTTCTAGTTTGATACTACTGTGTTCTGAAAAGGTAGATGGTGTGATTTCACTCTTAAATTTTCTAAGACTTGTTTTGCATCACATTGCATATTCTATCCCTGAGAATGTTTCATGTGCACTTGAGAGGAATGTGTATTCTACTGCTGTTGGAGGACATGTTTTATAGATGTTTGTTAGGTTCATTTGATCTAACGTGTCATTTAAATATATCATCTCTTTCTTGATTTTCTGCCCAAAAGATTTTCCACTGTTGAAAGTGGGGTAATGAAGTCCCCTATTCTTACTGTGTTGCTGTCTATTTTAAGATATTTGTTAGTATTTGCTTGACAATTTTGGTGCTACAATTTGAGTAAGCATATATTTAAAATTGTTGTATTTTTCTTGATGGATTGTTCCTTTTATCATTATGTAGTGATCTTCCTTGTTGCCTGTTTCTATTTTTTGCTATTGTCTATTTTGGCTTATATAAGTGTAGCTACCCCTGCTTTCTTTGGTTTCAACTTGCATAGAATATTCTTTTGCATCCCTTCTCTTTAAGCCTGTGTGAATCCTTAAAGATGAAATGGATCTCTTGTAATCAGCATTATAACTGAGTTATGTTTTTAATCTATCAAGAATCTCTGTGAGTTTTGATTGATGAATTCAATCCTTTCCATATAGGGTAATTATTGGCATCTAAGGATTTACTAATGTTATCTTATTAATCACTTTCTAATCTTTTTGTACTTATATTCATTCTCTGTCCCTCTTTTCTGCCTATCTTTGTAAATTGATCATGTTTCACATTTTGTATCCACTTTCTTTTCTTTCTATTATAAGTGTTTTCTTTGTGCTTCATGGGGATTACATAAAACATAAACATATCTATAAAACATCTTGTAGATAAAATAATCCATTTTAGACTGATAGAAACTTATCAATAACCTAAAAAACCTCCAATCTTTTACACCTCCCTTTTATATATTTGATGTAACAATTTACCACTTTTTTGTTGTGCATTCATTAACAATTTAGAGTAACTATAGTTCTTTTTACTCTCTTTTCCTTTAACATTTATACTGTAGTGGTGTGGTTAACACATCATGTTAATGTGCAGTACAATTTTCTAAATCTGAGTATATTTTTCATCTTTACCAGTGAGTTGCATACTTTGTATCTTTTCATATGACTGCTTAATGTTTTTTAATTTCTGAGGAACTCCTTTCAACATTTCTTGCCAGGGAGATCTAGAGGTGTGAATTCCCTCAGTTTTGCTTGTCTGGGAAAGCCTTTATTTGCCCTCTATATGTGGAGAATAACTTTGTTCGACATAATATTCTTAGCTGTCAGTTAACTTTCAACAGTTTGAATATATCTTTCCACTCTCTCCTGGCCTATTGATTTTCTGCAGAGAAACCTACTGAGAGCTTAACATGAGTTCATTAGTGGGTTACATTCTTTTTTATTTTCTCTGGCTGCCTTTAATATTCTTAATTTTCTAATCATTTTTGAACAGTTTCCTTACAATATGTCTTGGAGGTCTTTTTACATTGCGATAATAGAGTGTTCCATTAGCTTTGTAGACCTGTGTGTCCAAGGCTTTCCCAAGGTCGGGATGATTTAAGCTATTATTTCTTTAAATAACCTCTCTACCAACTTTTCTTCTCTTTCTGAAATCTTAATTATTCTGATAATTATCTTTTTGATGGTTCCCATAGTTCATGTAGAATTTATCTGTTATTTTTGTTCATTTTTTGCCTTCTATTGTGTTATTTCAAAATTCCTATCCTTGATATCACTTCTGAAAAGATGCTCATCATCATTTGTCATTAAGAAATTGAAAATTTAAATGGCAATGAGAAATTAGGATACAACTACTACAATGCTAAAATCCAAGAAACTGATAACACAAAATACTGATAATAATGTGGAGAAATAAGAAGTTTCATTTGTTGCTGGTGGGAATGAAAAATGGTACAGTCACTTTAGAAGACAATTTGGTGATTTCTTACAAAACTAAACATGATCTTACCATACATTCCAGCTATCACACTAATTGGTATTTACCCAAAGGAGTTGAAATCTGTGTCCAGGTGTACAAACTATACATGGATGTTTATAGCAGCTTTATTTGTAATTTCCAAAGCTTAAAATGTCCTTCAACAGGTTAGTAGATAAGCAAGATGTGCTACATCCAGACAATAGAATATTACTCAGTGTAAAAAAATGCCCATCAAGTCATGAAATATGTAGAGGAAACTAAAATATATATTGCTAAGTGAAAGAATCCAATTAGAAAAGACTATATACTATATGTTTCCTACTAGATGTCATCTCGGAAAAGTAAAAACTGTGGAGACAGAAAAATTATCATTGGTTTCCAGGGGTTTATAAGATATGAAGGGATAAATAGTCAGTGCACAGATAATTTTTAGGGCATTGAAACTCTTCTATACTATACTTTAATGGTGGTTATAGGAAACTAGGCATTTCTCAAAATCTGTAGAATTATACAATACAAAAAGTGAATCCTAATGAAAACTATGATCTTTAATTAACAAACTCATCACACCAATGCAAAATATGTATAAGAAGAGAGATTGTGGATAGTAGAAGTAGGGGTATAAGGGAAGTTTTAAACTTTCTGCTCAATGTTTCTTTAAAACTTAAATGAACTAAAAACTTCTACTAATTTAAAAGAAGAATGAAATAGCTTAGAACAAAACCCTACTATATTCTGTATAGAAGAAATATATAAAAACAAAAATGACTCAAAAAGTAGAAAATAGCAAGGGAAAAGATCATCATCAGAGTATGATATAGAAACTGGTGGATACAATGTATATCATCTGAGTTTTTCTTATCTCTATCTCTATATGCGTCTTCACATATTATGATCTACCTATCAATCTATCTATTAGTGTCAGGCTCTACACTCTGAAATCAGACAAAAACTTGCATAACTATTTAATTGACAAAAATTTGACTGTTGTTGATACCAAAACAAACTCTCCTGGGGTAAATTGTATCTGGTTTACCTGCTCTAAACTAAAATGAAATACAGCATGCCAAAGTGTATGGGATGTAGCAAGAGCAGTATGAAGAGTGAAGTTTATACAGCTAAATTCCTACATTAAAAAAGAAGAAAGATATCAATTAAACAAACTAACTTTATAATTCAAGGTACTATAAAAAGCAGGACAAACTAAACACAAATTTAGCAGAAAGAAGTAAATAATGTCTAGAGCAGAAATAAAAAATACAGAGAATATAAAAACAATAAAGACATCAATATGACCAAGAGTTCATTTTTGAAAAGATAAGCAGAATTGATACTTTGCTAGACTAACCTAGAAACAATCAGAGAGGACAAATGAATAAAATCAAAAAATGAAAGAGGAGGCATTATAATGAATGATACAGAAGTTTTTAACAAATAACATGAGACTGTTATAAGCCAACAAATGGATAACATAAGAAATTATTCAATTCCTAGAACAAAACAACTTACTAAGATTGAATTAAGACTAAAAAACCTAAATTAAACAAAAATGAAAAAGGAAAATGAATAAACAATAAGAAACCTTCTAATAGAAAGAAAAAGAAACAGAATCATATGATTTCCAGGTGAATTCCACCAAATATTCACATAAAAGTTAATGATAACCCTTCTTAAACTCTTCCAAATACAAGGAGGTACACTTCAATCCTCATTTTATGAGGCCAGTGTCATCCTGATTCCAAAACCAAAGACAACATAGCCAATAATCCTTATGAACATAGATGTAAAATTCCTCGGTAAAATATTAGTAACCAAATTCAACAGTACATTATAAGGATCTTACTCTATGGGCAACTGTGATTTATTGTTGGGATGCAAGGATGATTCAATATAGAAAAATAAATCAATGTTATACACCACATTAACAGAATGAAAAACAAACAAACACAGGATCATCTCAATAGATGCAGAAAAAATATATTTGGCAAAAATCATCATAGTTTATAATAAAAACTCTCGCTAAGGGGCCGGCCTCATGACCGAGTGATTAACTTCACATGCTCCGCTGCAGGGGCCTAAAGTTTCACTAGTTTGTATACTGGACCTAGACATGACACCACTCATCATGCCATGCTGAGGCAGCGTCCCACATAACACAACCAGAAAGAACACAACTACAATATACAACTATGTTTTGGGGGGCTTCAGAGAGAAAAGTGAAGGAAAACCAAAAGATTGACATTTGTTAGCTCAGGTGTCAATCTTAAAAAAGAAACCTCTCACTAAATAGTTGTATTAGAACTCATCTCAACACAATAATGGCTGTGTATGAAAAACCCACATATAAAATCAGTCAATGGAAAACAGCTGAATGCTTTTCCTCTCAGACGTGGAAAGAAACAAGAATGCTCTCACTTGTCATTGCTAATCAATATAATCATGGAAGTACTAGCCAGAGTAATCAGGAAAGAAAAAAATAAAAGCATATAAATCTAAAAAGAAGAGTGAAATAATCTATTTGCAGATAAGATTATCATACATACAGAAAACCCTAAACTCCTCACAAAAAATCATTTCAAAAACTGTTAGAAATAATAAATGGTTTCAATAAAGTTGCAGTATCAAAATCAACATACAAAAATCAGTCGTGTTTCTATACACTGCCAGCAAACCTTCTGAATGTGAATTTAAGAAGGAAATTCTATCTACAATAGCAACAACAACAACAACAAAACCCTTTTAAATCTTAGGAATTAAATTAACCAAAGAAGTAAAAGACTTGTAGACTGAAATTGTAAAACATTGTTGGAGAAATTTAAAGAGAAAAGATAAATAGAGAAACATTCCATATTCATGATTTGGAAGAAGTACTATTGCTTAAATGTTCATACTACCCAAAGAAAACTACAAATTAAATGCAATTTCTATAAAGATCATACTGCCGTGTTTTACACAAATAAAAAGAAATCCTAAAATTCATGCAGAATTACAAAAGACCAAGAATAGACAAGTCAGTCTTGACCAAGGAGAACAAAACTTCAGATATCACCTATTCTCACTTGAAATTATATTGTTAAGCCCTAGTAATTAAAACAATGAGGTAATGGCATAAAATAGACACAAGATCACTGATACAGAATAGAGAGCCCAGAAATAAACCCATGTCATTAGGGTCAACTGTTCTTTGACAAGTAACTCACAGTGGGAAAAGACTTGTTTCCTCAAAGATTGCTGTTGGGAAAACTAGATATCCACATGAAAAATAATTAAACTGAACCCTTTTTTTCAAATCATATACAAAAATCAACTAAAAAATGAATTAAAATCTTAAATGTATGACTTGAAACCCCAAAACTTTTAGAAGAAAACTTAGGGAAAAAATTACTTGAAATTTGTCTTAGTAATAACCTTTTGGATACCAAAAGCACAGAGTAAACAAGAAAAAAGTGAGATATCATCAAACTTAAATGCTTCTGCACAGCAAAGGAAACAATCATCAACATGAAATAAAATCTTTCAAATGGAAAAAAATGCAAAGCATATAACTGATAAGGGTTCAATATCCAAACATATAAGCAACTCAATGCCAAATATACAAATTGTACTCAACGTCTTTAACCATCAGGGGATTGCAAATCTAAATCACAATGTGATATAACTTATTTCTGTTAAGGATAGCTGTTATCAAAATGACAAAAGGTAGTAAGCATTACAAGGATGTGGACAAAGGAGAACCCCTGAAAACTGTTAGTGGGAATGAAAATTAGTGCAATCGTGAAATATTATGCAAATTCTTTAAAAATTGAAAAGGGAACTGTGATTTTATTTAGCAATCCCTCTTCTTGGTTTATATCTCCAGGAACTTAAATCAGGATTGTAAAGAGATATGTACACTTCCATGTTAATTGCAGCATTATTCATAATATCCAAGTTATGGAAACAACCTCAATGTCCTTTGATAGATGAAACAATAAAATATTATATATAGTATGTATATATCACATGTATATTGAAGTCTTATGTCATATATATGTATATAATGTATATTAAAGGATAATAACAAATATTGTGAAAAATTATATGCTCACAGATTTGATAACTTTGGTGAAATGGACAAATTCCCTGAAAGAATCAATCTACCAAAACTCACGCAAGGATAAATGGATAACATGAATAGTACTATATGTATTAAAGAGACAGAATCAACAATTAATGACTTCCAGACAAGATAAACCAGGTCTAGATAGTGTCACTGGTGAATTCTACCAAAGATTTAAGGATGGAAATTCCTGATTGCTGATGAGAGAAACATAGCTGTTCTTGGTGTACATCATATCTGGTCTACTTGCTTTAACTGTACCAAGATAGTCAATGTAATCCAGTTCACATATCAGAAAGATCAACAATATTGCCCAGGACATTGACAGCTGCAGTCTTCTCGACTATCGTGGCCACCCTTTACATCTGTACCACCATCCTAAATCTCCTGGTCAACTTCATTTCTAAGGAGAAGACTACATCCTTTGTCTCATGTGGAAGTCAGAACTTCCTTTGCTTGATCATGTTGGCTTAGAGTTCTCCCCTCCAGGACCTCATGGCTTATGACTGCTCCAAGGCTGTCTGTAGCCATCTTAGGTACCCAGTCCTAACGAAGTGCTGAGGGATTCCTTCAGGATGCTGGTACCTGCTCGTGCCTGGTGTGATGGCTTCCTTGACTTGCTACTGACCCCCATTAATATGAATGGCCCCTACAGTGACTTCCTAATTATCAACTATGTCTTCTTTGAGGTCCCTGAGGTTCTGACTGGGCTGTGCTTGTCCATCCTTGTATGAAGCCCTGTTAAATATCTGCTGTGTACTCATATCGCTCATCTCCATTTCTATCATCTCAACCTACTACTCCCTCATCATGCTAACCATTTACCCTGCCAAAGGAAAACTTCATTACTCCTTGTTTATCCCATTTAATGGAAGTGATTATTTCCACGAGACTAACGTGTAATTTTATGTGCTTCTCGGTCATTTCACACACTCAAACAAGATAAGGGAGTGTCAAGTTTCTACACCATTGTCACACACATGCTCAATCCTCTCATCTACAGTCTCAGAAGCAAGGATGTCATTGGGACATTTAAAAAATTATGTATGATGTTCATCTGCCCAGAAAGTAACAACATGAGAACAGGTCTCCCTAAGAACTCTATGTGTCCTGTTTCTCCAAAACTATTTGAAAAGCTACTAAAGGGATTTATCTTGGCAATTAAGAGGACGTATCATGTCTGGATTCTTGCTCATGGGGGGAAAAATACTTTTCACTAGTTATGCAGATAATTTTGGCTGTCAAAAACAATTTTTATTAAGTATATTAAAAAATGTATCTTGCCTTGCTTCTTGCCTCTGGGTGAAAAAAATAATAGACATTTCAGTTCACAGCAACCTTTTATTCTAAACCAGCTTCCCTTACCAGTTAACTTATGATTAAACAAAACAAATATACCAGAAATCCCATAAAGTTATCAAAATTTTGGTTTTGAAAATTCTGTGAATATTTTTGTATAACTAAAGTAAAACAATACCAATTCATAAGTGACAAGAACGATAAATCACAGAATTATAATCATTTTTTAATTAGTAAATTTTCCGTAGTGAACTAAAACTCTATCCTCATCTTCATATCCCCGGGCTGAAAATAGCAACTCTCAAATATTAGGCCACAATAAATATTGGATGAGTAGAACTGAACTAACTATGAATGTATGACTGTCCAACCATTACAGACAATCTAAATGAATTACTCTGGTATTTTTTTATTTTTTAATTTTAATTTAAATTATTTGAGAAAGATTAGCCCGGAGCTAAAATCTGATGCTAATCCTCCTCTTTTTGCTGAGGAAGACTGGACCTGAGCTAACATCTGTGCCCATATTCCCCTACTTTATATGTGGGATGCCAACCACAGCATGGCTCAATGAGTAATGCTAGGTCCACACCCAGGATCCAAATTGGTGAACCCCAGGTTGCCAAAGCCGAACCTGTGAACTTAACCACAGCGCCACTGGGCCAGACCCAATAGATTCTAATATTTAATATCAAACAACACTGTTGTGGCAACGTCCATGTGAATATAATAGCAGCATACTAAGGATGGATAAAATCTGTCCATACACTTTACATTCCCCAGGTCTGAGTGGCTCAACAATAATAATTCGAGGAGCTTTGAGTTGGGTTCTAAGTGATATGGGAAGCACTGGATGAATTTTTTGTGAATGAGTGACATTTTTATATGTATATTTTTAAAAGATCAGTATGTCTTATTGTGGAAAATGGAGCTAGGGTGAAGGTAGATGTAAGAAGACAAATCAGGACTCTTCAAAGCTTAGAAACAAAGACAGTCCGAGTAGGGTGGAGTCCCAAACTGGTGGAGTTCATAAATTTGGTGTATATTGGGAGGGCATGTTGAATGATGGCTAACTCAATTGTTTGGGCCCAAGTTATGAAAAATGGGATTTCTATTTACTAAAACTTTGAAAACTTCTAGAATGGTAGGTTTGAGTAGGAGAAATCAAGAAATCTATTGTTGTTGAGACAATTTTGAAATGTCTATTAGATATTTAAGACATATGACAAGTAAATTGGGGTTCAGGATAGAGTTCTGGCCTGAAGGTATTAATTTGGTAGCATTCAGCGTAAAAAAATTGTTTTTAAAGATATAGGATTAATTGAGGTTACTTAGGTAAGACAGAAGGTGTGATGCAATTGTGACATTTGGGGCCAATTGAGAAACAAATGAGACAAGAGGTAGGGTCTGATGATAAAAGTAGTATCTCAGGTAAATTTAGAAAAAATTATTTAAATGAGGAGTGTATAATCAACTGTGACAAGTGCAGATTATATTAAGAAGTAAGACTTAACCATGTATTTAGCAGGATAGATATTACTTTAATGGACTTTGGCTGGAGAGCATTCAGGTTAAGATCATGGGAAAGGAAGTAGACAAGAGAAGTGAAGTATTAAAGTTACAGATTGAGAGTGAGTGTGTGTGTGTGTGTGCATGTGTGTGAAGAAGAACATAGAAATGGATTAGTATCTAGAAATGGCATGACAGGTCAATGTGTATTGTTGTTGCCATATTGTGTGATATTACATATGTTTATATGTTGAATGAAATGATTCAGCAGAAAAAGAAAAACAATCATGGATGAGAAATGGAAAAAACATCCAGAGGGATGACCTTTGAGAGTGTTACAGAACATAGAAGGCAGTGTGAAGTAGAAATATCGATCTATTGTAAGGGCAAATCTAACCCATTTTCTGCAGCAGGAAGTAAGACAGAGCATTTATGACACAAGTAAGTGTTCTTCTGATGACTATTTTATCAATGACTGTAGGTGTGTAAGGTCGCTTGTCCTGAAGAGAGACCAAAGATGTGTATATAACCACCAGGTGGAAAAATCAGGTGCCAAATGTCCTGGGATAATGACATAGGATAAAGACAATCTTTGCTGTAACATAAACGACATCATGGGAATGTAGTTCCATAGTGGAGAACCAATAGAGTAGATGATGCCGTAATCATCATGATACATGTTTCGTGGACAATTGTGTCATAATAAGAGGAATGAATAAATGCAGGCTGAAAACAAAGAAGCCAAAGTGCTCGAATGTTTAGGAGAATGAGACCTATTAAAAACAGATTTTACCAAAGAATAAATTAAGCTTCTGAACCCATCCACAGTCTCCAATTGGATAAAATAACTCATACTCAAGACAACAATGTATTGTCACAAATGGACTCACTGACAATAACATATCAGTTTAGTGCCACAATAGAGAGAAACACATCTTTATTGGTTTCTAACAAATCAGTTATATACTGCAAACAATTTCACAGAAATGGGGCCATAGTACTCAAGTGTGTTCAGATATGAAAATTAATTGAGCCGTTCACTATGTATATACTTTTCTGTATATTTATGATTTTTGCACTTTGCCACAAAAATACTTTTATAGAATTATCCACATACAACTTTATTTTGTTTTAATATAAATATTAGTCTAAATATCATAATTGTTTTTTAATTTCATAGAGCCATTCTAAAATAAATAATATTTTACCTCTCCTCTTTTAGTTATTTGTTCCTCTTACAGATGGATAACATTATATGTCTTTTATGCTGCATATCTGTGAGTTTTTCTTTGGGTTAAATTTATGAAAGGGCTTGGTGAAAAAATGTGTGCATTTGTTTTTGAACTAATTTATATTCTCCTCAACAATATATAACAGTGCCAGTGTCTGCTCACACTAGCTAATACAGAGTTCCAACAAGTGATCTGTAAAATAATACTCCCTAATATCATTTTTATTTGAGTTATACAAATTTTATCTGAATGGAAATACTTTTTCTATCTTGTTTCATAAAACTGCAAATCTCTAACATTGTGAGTAATTACTATTTTCCTTTCTACTTTTGTTTTTATCTCTTACTCTCTTTAGATATAATATTTAAGGAGACCCTCTCTCCTTATCCAGTTAAATCTCATGGTCCATATTCATGATGATATTTTGCAGGCAATCTCATCCGTGTGCCCTTCTGTAACCTCAGTGTACTCTTCTTATAGCCCCATAACTAAGTCCAACTTTCTCGGTTCTGACCACACACTGCTGAAGGTGACTGGATAAAAAAAAACAAAAGCAAAACAGGCCAAGGGGAATGCTACCAACTTAAATTTATAACCTCCAGTGGACTTTTAAACCTCCAAGAATAGTAGTACACATCTACAGTCCATTCCTTTTCTTTTTCTAGATGACTATTTTATACCACTTTAAGTTTTGCTGAATCCTTGAATACATCCTATTCCCACATCACTCTCATCTGATGACTTGTTTCCTATTCCAATGATGATATTAAAATACCCAAAAGAAAATTTCCAAGACTGCATTATTGCCTCCCATTCATCTGCAAATTTTCATATATCCTCTACGTTATCCCTTCTCAATGTGGGCACATTGTGCATGATGCAAGGAAAGGCCAATCTTCCCCATATAAAGCAGATTCCTACCCTTCTCACCTAGACGGGGATATTCCCAAGGCTACACTGCTCACTTTCCTGTTCCACAATTTTTCTCTTCTTTCACTCAACAATTTCTCTCAGATTACAAAGCATATATTTTTTCTCTCAACTTAAAGAAATTATTCTTTGATTTCATTTTATCTTATCCTTGAAAACCAACATATTAAGTACATATTACAGGAAAACATCATAAAATATTGTACCACTCACTATCCCAAATTATTTTCCTTCTATTCTCTCTTATGCCCAATTAATTTAGTCATTTGCCCCACCACATCCACAAAAACCACTCGTGATAAGGCTGTCAAGGACAGTTATCCTGTTGTAATCAAACATCAGTTCTCAGTCTTTTTAATGCTACAGGCAACATTTGATAAATCCATAATCCTCTGCTTTTGATGTGGTTTATAACTTGCCATAAAGGACTCTTAATTTCTTGTTTGTCCTTTGCCCTTTTATGTGGCTCTTTTTCTTTCTTTCAAATTTCTCTTCATCTCCCTGATTTCTTAACATTGGACTTCCCCAGAGTTCGTTTTCTCTCTTCTATTATGACACTAACTTTCAGTGATTTCATATACTTTCCTTGGTTTCTCTACATATTTAGTGTCTTTACATCATCAACTGTCAAATTCAATTGTCTATCTTACTGTCTTTAAATACAGATGTGTTTATCCAACCACCAAATTCATTTCTGCATTTGAGTGTCTATTAAAATCTCAATATTCCAAAATAAGGATCCTTATCTCATCCACCTACCAAACATAAACCATCCAGCTTTCATGATGGAAGATCCATCTTCTAAGACTCTAGATGGTAACCCCCTTATGTCTGTTGCCAACAATGGGGTCAGTGTAATCTACTTGAACCAAGACAGGAAATTTTTCTTTCCCTCACAACTCTCCAGAGAATCGCCGTTTCACTCATAATCTTCATAATGATCCACCAAGCCCAGATATATTGAGTCTAACCTGCTTATTTCTTCCTGGGCCTGACCTCATACTGATCTCATTCTTTATCAGTCCACAGTTTTCACATAGGCTGCCTTGCTGTCCTCAAGCAAATTGATGATGTCACACCTAAATGCCTTGATATGACCAATCACTTTGCCCAGAGTGCCATCTCTATGGATGTCTGTACAGCCAACTTCTTTCCTTCCTCTAATTCTCTGCTTAAACCTCACCTGGTCTGGAAACTCACTCTTTTAAAAATGCAATCCCCTAAGAACTCCCAAACTACTTTCCCTTGTAGATTTTATATTTTGTGTTTCCCCCACAGTATTTATTATTTTAAAATAATGTTTAACTCAGTTTATATCTATCTCAACCTACTAGAATGTCAGGTCACTATGATCAGAGATCTTATGTGCTTTGTTCACTGATGAATCCAAAGAACCTTGAATAATCCCTGGTAATCATTCAATACATATTTGATGGATGCATAAATGAATAAGCTCATATAGGTCAAGGCAAGGCTTGGTTTCTAAATAAAAATTTGCATATATTTGTATTTTATTTGATGTTACATGAGAGAAACCACAGATAACAAAGAATTGGAGAGTTAATTGAAGTGGAGGAAATCTTAATTATAGATTAGACAGAAAATTAAACTGGGAAAAATTGAGATAGATGTAAGACAAGCAAGGAGAATTGTGAATAAACACTTGTATTAAGAAATTGAACAAAAAGGATTTGTATAATAAGATGCTTTTGAATGAATATTAAAGCGGTATTATGACCAGGATTCCAATTGGCTTCTGTTGGCTTTAACTCATTCAGCAGGGGATAGAACAAAAATATATGATCTCTAAATAATTCTGCAGAACAGCCTTTATGGCTTCTCCTTAAGGTATAGATAATAGGATTCAAAGTGGGGGGAATTACTGTATAAAATAAAGAGACCAGTGGGTGGAGAGGAGAGGGAACATCTCTCACTGATTTCAATAGTTCACTGCAGCAGCACCAAGAAAAAAAGAGTCATGAAGGCCAGCTGATGAATACAGCTGGAGAAGGCTTTGGATTGTCCCTTAGTAAATCTGATCTTCAGAATTATAGAAGTTGTGTGAAAATATTAAAGAACAATGGAGATAAAACAGATAAAACTAAATGAAGACATAATGGCAACTGCTCAGAGTTCATCTGAGCAAGAAAGTCTGAGTAATTAGGGGATATTGGACAAGAATTAATGCAGCAGACTGAATACCCTGAGAGGCAAGGAAGGTGTTGTGACTGTTTTTGTGATTCTAGACAGTCCACGACTGAACCAAGAATAAGTGGCCATCTTGATGCATTTGCCTTCTTCATTATGACTTCATAGTGCAGAGAGTGGCAGATGGTCACAGATAAATCAGAGATCATCACTGTGAGCAAGCCCATCTCTGTGCAGGCCACACAAAGTACAAAGAAGAAATGAAGTATGTGTATGATGTCAGCAATATGGCCACATAGGAGTTTTCAACCCTCATTCCTCTACAGAAACACTGATTTGTGGCAACCTCTCATGGATGAGAATATGACTGTGAAAGGCCAGGAGCCCAGAGGAGAGATACCACACCTTCTTGGAGAAAATAAATGTGGGAATAGGTGCATGAAGATAGTAAAAGGAACCTTTTGACTGCCTATTTCACCCCTTCCCTAAGGTAGCACAGCTCAGTGCCAAGAGAGGTCTCCTCACTCTGTGATTTCTCCCACTGGGAAAAGTGAGATGTAAATTAGAGACCAGCTTCCCTAGCCATACAGGAGACTGCCCAGGAGGCCCATTTCTTTCTCATTCACTCAAAATACTGAGAGTATCTACATAGCTTATTAGTCTGGGTCAGCTAGGAGCATGGAAATGGGCAGCAGGTCACAGTAACTGAGTGCAGAACTCAACAAAAAGCAGTGGCTTCCACTGAACACCTTGTGGACTCCTTCAACAGGCCCACACTTGAGCTTCATAGGATGCATCACCTGCAGACCCCATCAACCAGTGCGCATATGCCCTAGCAATGGATGTGCTCAGCAGACCATATAGGTAGTGTCCCAAATGCCCACACAGGCAGTGGGCTAACACCTCTGCAACTTATGCATAAGCACGTTTAGACAGCTGGCTGGACTCAGCTAGATTGGTAGGTGAATAATATCTCGAATATTTCAGATCAATGCCTTAAGGAAAACAAGTAGAAATCTCTCAGCAACCACTCGGGCTTTGTCTGTTATGAAGAAGGCATACAACTCTACACCTGCCTCCCAAGATGGAACTAGGGAAGTGGAGCTGGTACATCCATAGAAAATGTCTGAGAAACCCTCAGAATCCATAAACTGACTGGCTGGTGAAGATTTCTCTCTATAAAAGCCAGTCAGTAAAGACTGGAGGAGACGACTATTTCTTAAAATGCAAACACACCAATGCAAAACTTCAAAAAACACAAAAAAATCAGGAAAGCATGATACTATCAAAGAAACACAATATATGTCCATTAACTAACACAAAATAAATAGAGATCTATAAACTGCTTGACAAAGAATTCAAAATAGTTGTTTTATGGGAGTTCAGCAAGAACACAGATATACAAAATGAAATCAGGGCATTAATACAAGAACAAGATGAGAAATTCAATAAAGAGATAAAAATTGTTAAAAGAACCAAATAGAACTTCTGGAGCAGAACAATGCAATGAATGAAATGAAAAATGCAATAGAGACCAGCAACAGCAGCCTGGATCAAGCAGAAAAAAGAATCTGTGAACTTGGAGACAGGTCATTTGAAATTATACAGCAAGAGAAGAAAAAAATGGAAAAGACTGAAGAAGGCCTACAGGATTTGGAGATACCGTTTATGCAAGCTAACATATGCACTATGATAGCCTCAGAAGGAGAAAAGAGAAAGGGGCAAAAAACTTATTTAAATAAATAACTGAAACTTCCTAAATTTTGGATGAGATACAGACCTCCAAGTTCAAGAAGCTCAAAAGTTCACAAATAGGGTCAATCTGAAGAAAATTATACCAAGATACATTATAACCAAAGTATTAACTCAAAAACAAAGAGAGAAATTTGAAAAAATCATTACAAAAGTGACTCAGCATATACAAGTGTGCCCCTATGAGGCTATCAGGGTATTTAACAGCAAAATCCTTGTGGGTTAAGAAAGAATAAGATGATATACTAAAAGTGCTGAAAGAAAAAATGCTAAGCAAGGATACCACACCCAGTAAAGCTGTGCTTTAGAAATGAAGGAAAGATAAAGACTTTCCCAAATAAACAAATGCTGAAGGAGTTCATCTCTGCTAGAACTGTTTTACAAAATATGCTCAAGGGAGTTCTTGCAAGTTGAAATGACACTAAGCAGTAACTTGAAAACTATGAAAGTATAAAACTCAATAGTAGTTTTAAGTAAATAATCAAATTCAGAATACTGTAATACTGTAGCGATGAATGTATACTACTTTAACTCTAGTAAAATGGTTAAAAGATAAATGGATTATAGCTCCAATGATTTGTTAAAGGATGAACAATATAAAAATATGTAAATTGTGGTGTGAATTACATAAAATGTGGGGAGAGTAAAAATGTAGAGTTTTCGTATGTGATTGAAGCTGTGTTTAGCTAACAACAGACTGTAATAACTATCAGATATTTTATGTAATCTTCAAGGTATGCACAAGAAAAAAATACTTTAGTAGACATAAAAAGACAAAGAGAAAAGAATTAAAGCATACCACTAATAAAAATAATCAAATCACAATGAAAGCAAAACATGAAGAAAGGGACAACAGAACAGTGAGAAAACAATGAACAAAATGGCAAAAGTAAATCCCTACTTATCAAAAATTGCTTTAAATATTAATGAATTAAATTCTCCAATCCAAGGCACAATGACTGAATGGATTAAAAAAAAAGATCCAGCTACATGTTACCTATAAGAGACTTACATTAGCTTTAAGGGTGGACCTTAATGTAAAGAGATGGAAACAGGTATTTGATGCAAATGACAAGGAAAAGAGAGAAGGCATAGATCTACTTATGCCAGACAATATAGACTTTCAGTCAAATTGATCTCAAGAGAGATAAATGGGGGAGCTCATCAAGAGCTATAATAATTATGCATTTGGTAAAATTTGGAGTACTGAAATATATAAGGGAAGCATTAACAGAACTAAAGATAGAAATAGAGAGCAAGGCAATAATAGTAGGGAACTTCAGAATTTCATTTGCAACATTGGATAGAGTATTCAGACAGAGAATGAATAAGGAAGGAATGGACTCGAATAATGCATTAGACTTAATAGACCTAACAGACATATAGAAAACATCCCATCCAACAGAACCATAAAGCACATTCTTTTCAAGCACATAGAAAATATTCTCTAAGATGGTAATATTTTGAGGAAAAAAGAAAGTCCTAAAATATATAGGAATACTGAAATCATATCAAGCATATTTAGACCCACAGTGGTATAAAACCAGAAATTAACTTAAAAGGAAAACTGGAAAATTCACAAATACATGAAAATTAAAGAACACATTGCTAGAAAATTAATAGATTAAAGAAGAAATCAAAAGGAAAATCAAAATGTATCTTGAGACAAATAAAAATGCAAATATATGAAAATTGTGGAAGATACAAAAGGAGTTTTAAGAGGAAAGTTTATAGTGATTAATTATTACATTAAGCAAAATGAGAGATCTCAAAGAAACTAATTTTACACATCCATGAATGGAAAAAGAAGAACCAACTGAGCCCAAGTTATCTAAAGGAAGGAAATAGCAAAGATCAGAACAAATAAATAAATAAATGGAAGCTAGAAAGAAAATAGGAAAAAAATATAGAAACTAAGAAATATTTTTTAAAAGGTTAACAAAAATCCCAAACTATTAGCCAGACTTGACAAGAAAAAAAAATGACAGAGGACCCCAAAAAATGAAATTAAAAATGGAAGTCATAGCCAGAGCAATGAGGCAAAGAAAAAAATAAAGGTTATTTAAATCTGAAAGGAAGAATTTAAAGTGTTTGTGTGCAGATGGCATGATCTTATATACAAAAAACTAAAGACTCCACCATAAAAAGAGTTAGAAATAAACAAATTCTGTCAAGTTGCAGGATACAAAATCATTATGCATAAATCAATTGTGTTTCCAGACACTAAAAATAGACTATGCAAAGTAAATTAGAAAAATAATACTATATACAATAGCACCAAAAGGAAGAAAATACTCAGAAATAAATTCAACCAAGGATGTGAAATATTTGTACACTGAAAGCTATAAAAATTTGATGAAAGAAACTGAAGATACAAATAAATAGAAAGAAATTCAATATCATAGATGGAAGAAATAAATTTGTTAAAATGTCCATGCTATCCAAAGTGTTTTCCAAATCCAAGGCAATCTGTATCTAAATTCCAATGACATTTTTCACAGAAACAGAGAAAATAATCCAAAAGTTCATATGGAACCAAAAAGGTCCCCAAATAGATAAGGCAATCTTAAGCAAGAACAAAGATGGAGGCATCACACTGTCTGACTTCAAAAGGAGTTGCAAAACTACAGTAATCAAGCAATAAGTGCAGTACTGCTATAAAAATATATACATAAAGCAACTCAAATTGGATCAAATATTTAAATGTAAGACTTAAAACTGTAAAACTACCAGAAGAAAACATAGAGGAGAAGCTTCTTGACACTGGTCTGGGACAATGATATTTTGGATATGACTTCTAACAAACAGTCAACAAAAGAAAAATAGACAAGTGGGATTGTATCAAACTAAAAATACATCTGCAAAAAAAGGAAACAATAAACAGAGTGAAGAAGATGTGGGGAAAAGAGAACTCCTGTACACTGTTGGTGGGGAAGTAAATTAGTACAGACATTATGGAAAACACTATACATGTTCCTCAATATAGTAAAAAAAAACTATCAATCTCACTTCTGAGTATATATCTATGCAAAATGAAATTAGACACATGAAGTAATAGCTGCACTCCCTTGTTCATTGTTGCATTATTCACAATAGCTAAAATATAGAAACAGTCTAAGTTTCCATTATATATATGTGATTATGTATATGCATATATATACATATATAAATATTATTATGAAGGAATGTTATTCAGCCCTAAAAAATGAAATTCCGCCATTTGCAACAATGTGGATGAACCTAGAGGACATTATGTTTAGTTAAATGAGCGAGATGCAGAAAGACAAATATTGCATGTCACTTACATGTGGAACCTAAAAAGGTCAATCTCATAAAAGCAGAAAAGAGAATGGTAGATCTAGGGTTTAGGGGTTGGGACAAATGGGGAGATATTGATCAAAGGGTGCAAAGCTTCAGGTATACAGGATTAATACGTTTTGGAGATGTAATGAGGGGCTGGTGAAAATACTTGATAATATTGTTTTATGTACTTGAAATTTTCAGAGAGTAAATCTCAAATATTCTCTTTACAAACAAAAAGAGTCTATGTGAAGTGATGAATACATTAATTCAACTGATTTTTGTAATATTTCACAATATGTACACATATCAAAACATTTAGTTGTATACTCTAAATATATAATCCTTTCCTTTGTCAATTTTACCTCAATAAGCCTGGGGAAAAAATTGAAGCATGTATCAGAAGAGAGAGAAGGAGCTACTATTGTTCAAGTTGTCTACAATGACCTTGGGGAGAATGTCCAAGACATGAAAGAGTTCTATACGGGACAAAAGTGTTAGGAAGAAGTACATGAGAGCTTCTGTCCAAAAGTGGAAACGACAATTATAAGATATTTAATAAAGGACATGAAAAGAATTAGAGAAATCGACACATCACACAGGAGCTGCAGCCAGCAAATCTCAGAAATTCCCATGATTTGTAATGCTACCACAGATGTACGATTTGGCAAAATTTCTCTAGAGTAGGAAGGAAGATGATTTTGAAGATACGAGCTCCTCAAGAACTGAAAGTATTGATTTTAGAGCTTTTCATTCACTCACATCCTAACCTGATGATGGAGAAATATTTCCTGCCCCATATTTTCCTCACTTTTATGAGGTCATCCACTGAAATAGTAATAAAGTCAGGTTATGACTCAAACTAAGGATTAAAAATTCTGTTTCTCTACCTGCTTTTCTCAATCTATATGTAATATTTTTCCATAAATACATTTTTTTGTAACTTTTGCCATTTTTTATTGGCCACTCAACACAATCTCCATGCTCTTCCTTTAGGAAGGAAAAATAAAAATGTGTCTATCCAGCCAAGGGAAAAAAGAGCTAAAAATGTGTTCACACAGCCACCAAGCAGTTGGCCCTTTTGGTCCCTAAGACACTGGATCTGTTAGCCTGATGAGTTCATGGCAGTTTACCACTGAATAGATGTGCCACTGTAAGGACTCGATTGACCTACAGGATCAGTAAAGGGCAAACATGCCACTGAGTACATTATAATTGTGAAATAAATGTAATATATATTTATAAAAGTCTATTTTATTTATAAGAAGACTCATGAACAACAAGAGGAAGGGACATTTCAGAGGGCATTAGTCAATACCTTAGCAAATCACTATTAAATCTCTATGCAATGGGCTAGCATGACGGTTGATCCCATCATCATGGAAATTAAAAAACAACAACAACAAATGAGGATTCATTTTGCCTGTTATACTTCCAACTGTTCAGACCAAAAGAAAAGAAAAACAGTCTGAGATTAAAGGACACTTTTAAACAATGAAAAAGGACCACTTTGAATATAACATTTTAAACTTAGGAAATATGTTGAAGAACAGCTACACAGTGATAAATAAGGATAATTCCTATCTCCTTCTCTACCCTCAGCACACCCTGGTGACCATGACCACCACCAATCTCCCGTTGTATAATGGATCTCCATCTTACACATATTGAATTGTACATCTGTTGGTCATCAGAATGTAACTTAAAAAATACAGACATGGGACTGGCCCCATTGCTGAGTGGTTAGGTTCGCGCGCTCTGCTGCAGGCAGCCCAGTGTTTCATTGGTTCAAATCCTGGGTGCAGACATGGCACTGCTCATCAAACGAAGCTGAGCTGGCGTCCCACATGCCACAACTAGAAGGACCCACAACGGAGAATATACAACTATGCGCTGGGGGGCTTTGGGGAGAGAAAGGAAAAAAAATAAAATCTTTAATTAAAAAAATACAGAGATGTTTGGATAGGCTGTAGACGTTAGTATTTACCACCATTTTTTTCTTTTAAAGATTATTACCAAGATCATATTCTCCTATGTGGGAGAAAAATAACTATCTGAGTGAAAAAAAATTACTTTGAGTGAAAAATAGATAAACTGAATAAGGGGAGAGTCAAACAGAAAAAGAGGGACACAAATTAACAAATTATTCTCCTCAATCACCAATGTTCCAATTAGAGAGGATCCAAGCTTCTTTTGGGCTTCTCTCTTTTCTAAGCTTTGTAACAGAAAATAATTAGAGAATTAAGAAAAAATATGAATATGAGATTATAGTTGAGTGTAAAAATTGGCTCCTTGCCATGCAATAAAGGTCTCAGTGGGACATAGTGATGATTATTCCCAGTTGATCATGGAAGGAGAAAATGAGTATTGTCACCTACAGAAGAACCTTGATTGATGTTGGCCTTGGTGACTCTAGCTAGAACTCTGGTAATATTTTTTTCTTTTGGCCCCTCAGGAAACCAAGATTGTCAGTTTCAGGCAGAACTCTTCACATTTACCAGAACAGGAACCTTCAAATGGTATGTTAATTTGTTAGTGTTAGTGGTTATTGTAATTAACTTCTTCATGCTAGTCTCCTTTTGGTAAAATTGATCACAGAGAAAAATATACAAGCCAAAATAATAAGAGAATAGAAGCATAGAAACTACAAAAAGATAGAGAATATTGTAAAGGACTGTGATGACTAAGAATATATTGTACTAATAATAACCAATGATTCCTTTATCCACAAAAATAATTTTGTGGGAACTTCCATTTCTGTTGCAACATGTAAATAGCTTGGAGGTCATCACTTCTTTCTCACAATAAGAAAAAATCTGAACAAACTGAAAGTCAAACACTCTTCTTAGATCCATCAGAAAATTGAGGTCACAGAAGAAACTGCTGCCTTCAGGAGCAGCAGTCAGGAGCTGGAGCCAGTACCAGTAGGAACATTCAAACTAGATTTAATGAATTGCTGGGAACTCACATGGACTAACTAAGAAATAAAAACTCTGGTGGGGCCCATCTTAGGGAAGGCTACACACATTCATGATTTTAAACCCATAGGTCCCCACACATTTTAACCTTCAAGACAAGAGACAAATTCCCTTGTGTTTTTAGAAATGAGAGGGAAAATATGACTATTCAAAATATTCCCAGAGTTCTCTGTTATGTTTAACAAAGGCCTACCTTCAATGGAAACTATTCAGCAGAGCCTAGCCAACTTAGGCTTTACCACAGTCTTATTAATCAGGGGGAGTGGAAATTCCCCACAGTAATCCCCTCTAGCCTTCCTGTTTTACCTAAAGGGTGGGGGAGGTTGAGCATCACTTGTGAAGGCTACAGTCCAAAGACACAGACTGGGTAAAAGATTAAGCTATAATCATAGGATTGTAGAAGACATTCTTTCCCCCTGAGACCATACAACCACATAATAGGTATCCAAGTTGATAATAGCAGATTACAGCATAAAGACCTGCATATCATAGGCTCTATTTAAGGAATCCAAAGACAATAGTGTACACAAAACCAAGGAAACTAGAGGAAATTACAGTCTATGAAACCACAGGTACAACAAAGAGTAAATATAACCTAATTCATACCCAGACAAAAGTAAACCTCACACTAAAGGCCTACTAATCTCAATTCATTTTAGCTGATACATTATGACTGTATGTTATGGATTGAGTTGTAGTCCCTAAAAAGTCATATTTTGAAGTTCTATCTCCCACTATTGAAGAATGTGATCTTATTTGGAAATAGTATTGTTGCATACGTAATAGGTTAAATAGCAATGATGTCATACTGGATTAGGGTGGGGCCTTAATCCAATATTACTGGTGTCATTATAAAAAAGATGAATTTGGACACCAATAAAAACAGAGAATATGTCATGTAAAGATGAAGATAGACATCAAGATTATGCTTCTACAAGCCAAAGAGTACCAAAGATTTCTAGCAAACCACTAGAAATGAGGAGACAGTTGTGGAACATATTTCTCCCTCACAGCTCTCAGAAGGATTTGATACTACCTACACCTTGATCTCAGACTTCTAGCCTCCATAACTGTAAGACAATTAATTTTTGTTTTTTAAGCCACTCATGTTGTGGTACATTGTTGCAAAAGACCTAGAAAACTAAAACACCAAATTTCAACAAAAAAATTGCAAACCATGGTAAAAAGGCAAAAACATAACCTGAAGAGAAAAAACAGGTATCAAAACTAGATATACGTATGGAAACGTTTTGGAAATAGACTGGGAATTTAAAGTAACTGTGAATATATGCTAAGGGCTTTAATGGACAATGAGTGGGCAACATTCAAAAACAGATGAATAATGTATGATGAGAGGTGAAAACTCTAGTAAGGATTCAAAAGGAAAAGCTGAAACTCAAAATTTGTAACAGAAATGAAGAATTCATATGATGTTCTTATCAGTAGACTGAACACAGCTGAGGAGGGAATCCTTGAGCTTAAAGATATGTCAATATAAATTTTCAAAATTAAACTGCAAAGAGGAAAAAGAAAGAAAAAGAAGGGGGAAAGCCAAGTATGGTGGGATGATTACAAAAGGCCTAAGATACATATAATGAGAATATCAGAAGGATAAGAATTAGAGAAAGAAACAGAAGAAATATTTGAAGTATTAATGGCTGAGAATTTCCCAATATTAATGATCAATAACAAACCACATATATAGTTAGCCCAGAGAACATAAAGCATCATAAATGCAAAAAAAAAAAAAAATCTATCTTAGGTATAACATCCTCAAGTTTCAGAAAACTCAAAGACAGACCTGTCTTCAGAGGAAGAAAAATCAGCAGGGATAAAGATAGTCATCACATAAAGATAAATTTGGTAAAATCTTCAAGGATAATTACAATTATTAATATGTATATATCTAATGACACATAAAAATATGTGAGACAAAAACTGATAGAACAGCAAGGAGAAATAAAGGCACTGAATAGACTAAAATAGAGACTATACTAAAAGACAAAGTTGGTCATTACATAACAATAAAGATGTCAATCTGACGAAAGAATAAAACATTTGTAAATATTTATGCACTCAATGTAGGATCATCTAAGTGAAAAGAAAATATTCTCAGATTTAAAGAGAGAAAGAGACAATAAGACAATAAGAGTAGAGTACTTTAATACCACACATTCATCAATGGATAGATCATCCAGAGACAAAATTAATAAGGAAACATTGGCCCTAAATGGCATGTTAGATCAGATAGAGTTAACAGATATATCAGAACATTCCATCCAAAATCAACAGAATATACATTTTTCTCAAGCACAAATTGAGCGTTCTCCAGGATGGATTATATTTTAGGCCAGGAAAGAACTCAACAAATTTATGAAGATTGAAATCATATCAAGCACCTCTTTAAATCACAATGGGATGAAACTAGAAATCAATTACCAGAAAAAAACTGAAAAATTCACAAATATCTGAAGATTAAATAACATGCTATTTTACGGTTGTTCAGTGAGTCAAAGAAGAAAACAAAGAATACCTTGAGACAAATGTAAGTGGAAATACAACATACCCAAACTTATGGGATGTGGCAAAAGCAGTTCCAGGAGAGACTCATCAAGGAACAAAAAAGTATCTCAAACAACCTAACTGTACACTTCATGAAACTAAAAAAGAAGAACAGGAGAATCCACAGTAAGTAGAAGGATGGAAATAACAAAGATCAGATTGGAAATAAATGAAATAGAGATTTAAAAGATGATAGAAAAGATAAATGTGATTAAGAGCTTTTCTTTAAATAAAAACATAAACAAAACTGATAAACCTTTAGCTAGATTCACCAAGAAAATAAGAGAAAGGGCTCAAGTAAATGAAAGAGAAGACATTACAATTGATGCCACAGATGCACAGGATTATCAGAAACTACTAGGGACAAATCAGACAACCTACAAAAAATGGAGAAATTCCTAGAAACATACAAGCTACCTAGACTGAATCAAGAAGAAATAGAAAATCCTAACAAACCAATTACTATAAGGTGATTAAATCAGTAATCAAACACCTCCCAACAAACAAACTCCAGGCTCAGACAGCTTCACTGATAAATTCTTCCAAGTATTCAAGGAAGAATTAATACCAATCCTTCTCAAACTCTTTTAAAACACAGAAGAAAAGGGAACATGATCAAACTCACTTTAGGAGACAAGCATTACCCTGATACCAAAACCAGACAAGGAAGCCACAAGAAGAAAAAATTACAAGCCAATATCCCTAATGAATATAGGTGCAAACATGTCAATGATATATTAGCTAACAATATTTCACAATACGTTAAAAGGATCATGCACCAAGATCAAGTGGGATTTATTTTAGGGATACAAGGATGGTTCAACATCCAAAAATCAATCATATGAGAAACCATATTAATAAAATGAGTGATAAAAATCATATGATCATCTCAATAGATTCAGATAAAGTATTTGAAAAAAATCAACATTCACTTATGTTAAACACTCTCAACAAAGTGGGTATAGAGGAAGGTACTTTAGCATAATAAAGACCATATATGAGAAACCTACAGTTAACATCATCTTCAATGGTGAAAAGCCAACAAATTTTGTGATTGTTATAAGTTTCATTTATAATACAAATATAAACAGATTCAAGAAAATAAAATGACAAAATGGCCAACGAAGAACTTCACTGTCCTGGGTCTGTAAGGGACTCTGTTGATCGGAGCCTCAGTCTCACTGGACAGACTCAAAGCATGAACAGGACATGTCAGCTTTCTTTTGTGCAGCCACTGAGACGTTGAGGTTGTTCTTTCCTGCACTATAACTTCGTCCATTATTTACAATTACAACACTGCCTCCCCTTAGTTGTCACCTGTCTCCCTTGTTTTATTGTGTTTTCCTCACACATATCAGCATCTGACAGGATGATATCTTGTTTTCCATATTTATTGATAATTTTTTCTCATACTAAGATGGCAAAACATTTTTATTTTATTTTTAGCCATGCTGTAGTATAGCCCTATGTCTTACCTATAGTGCAAACTCATTAATATGAGTAAATAAATGAAAGAGGGGAAAGGAAGGTGAGAAAGTAAATTAGTGCAACCCCTTTGGGAAAGAATTCAATATCTCCTTAAATTGAGGACGTTATCATCCTATAACCTAGGACTTCTAAGATTATATGACAATATACATTGAGGTGCAGTATAAACACTATTATAAACCATGAAAAATAGAGGAAAAATCTAAATATTTATCTCTGAGAAAAGGGATACATAAATAATCAATGGTAGTAACAATTTACTGGGAATATTTAAAAAATGAAGTTGAAGGATGAAGACGTTACAAAATGATCAGTGTGATGCCATCTAGAAAAAAACCCATTCTGCAAAATATTAAGTGTGGACGCATGTTTATTCAATAAAAATATAAAAAACTGATAGGTAAGATACATAGCTACTGTAAGGAGAGTACTGCCTCCGAGAACACTGAGGACAGAGGCCTGAAGGGGGATGCAGAAAGAGCTTCAGTGCATCTATAATACATTTCTCAGTGTAGAAATAAATATAGGGAAACAATAAGATTTTTTGGAGTTGAATTTGAGCATAATGAATGCTGTATTAACAGACGTATTTATCTTTAGCAGTGAAATATTCTGTAATAAAATATTTTTAAAAAATGAGTTGAATACATTTCACAAGCCTGAGGTCTCTCCCACTCTTCCCTTCAATATCTTGACCCTGAGATTTTCTAAGCTTCTGGAGGAATCTTAGATTTCCTGAATCAAAAGTTTAATTATAGGTGGCTTTCAAATTTTTAATTAACATTAAGCCAAATAGCAAACTTTCAAACTCTGGGCTGCCCAAGCAGAGTGCGTGAACTTAGCCACTTGGCCATGGGGCCGGCTCCCTATTTTCTAACTCTAAGCGTTTGTTACCATAAGTATCTATATTACTTAACCATAAAGTTTGAGGAATTATTGACTGATTAATTTATGCATTTATTAATTTCACCATAATGGATCTTTATGGCTAGAAATATTCAGAAAATGATGGCTGCTTGTATATTTCTTACAACCTGTTATAAGTAGATATTATTTGTAGGGATCAGTATGTAATTAATAGCATTAACATGATTAAGATAAAGTGTTTCAAGTGTTTTGTGCAAATTTTTATATATTTATTTATTGAGTTTATGATAGTTTACAATCTTGTGAAATTTCACTTGTACATTATTGTCTGTCAGTCATGATGTAGGTGCACCACTTCACCCTTTCTGCCCACCCTCCACACCCCCTTTCCCCCAGTAGCCACTAATCTGTTCTCTTTGTCCACATATTTAAATTCCTCATATGAGTGGAGTCATACAGAGAATGTCCTTCTCTATCTGGCTTATTTCACTGAACAGAATTTCCTCAAGGTCCATCCATGTTGTTGCAAATGGGATGATTTTGTTCTTTTCTATGGCTGAGTAGTATTCCATTGTATATATATATACCATATAATTACCTCAAGGTCCAACCATGTTGCTGTGAAGGGGATGACTTTATTATTTTTTATGGCTGAGTAATATTTCATTGAACGTATATACCATATCTTCTTTATCCAATCATCAGTTGATGTGTACTTAGGTTGCTTCCACATCTTGGCTATTGTAAATAATACTGCAATGAACATAGGGGTACATGGGACTTTTGGAATTGCTGACTTCAAGTTCTTTGGATAGATACGCAGCACGGGGATAGTGGGGTCATATGGTATTTCTATTTCTAATTTTTTGAGAAATCTCCATACTGTTTTCCATAGTGTCTGCACCAGTTTGCACTCCCACCACCAGTTTATGAGGGATCCTTTTTCTTCACAACATCTCCAGCATTTGTTACTTTTTGTGTTGGTTATTTTTGCCATTCTAACGGGTGTAAGGTGATATCTTAATGTAGTTTTGACTTGCATTTCCTTGAAGATCAGTGATGATGAACATCTTTTCATGTGCCTATTGGCAATCTGTATATCTTCTTTGGAGTAATGTCTGTTCATCTCCTCTGCCCATTTTTTGCTGGGGTTTTTTGAGTTTTTGTTTTTGAGCTGTGTGAGTTATTTATATATTATGGAGATTGACCCTTTGTTGGATATATGACTTGCAAATATTTTTCCCAATTAGCAGGTTGTTTTTTTGTTTCAATCTTGTTTCCCCTTGCCTTGAAAATGCTCTTTAGTTTGATGAGGTCCCATTTGTTTATTCTTTCTTTTGCTTCCCTTGTCTGAGAAGACATGGTGTCCAAAAAGATCCTTTAAATACTGATGTCAGAGTATACCGCCTATATTCTCTTCTAGAAGCCTTTTGGCTTCAGGTCTTACCGTTAAGTCTTTGATCAATTTAGAGTTTATTTTTGTGAATGGTGAAAAAGAATGGTCAATTTTCATTCTTTTACATGTGGCTTTCCAGTTTTCCCAGCACCATTTGTTGAAAAGACTTTCTTTTCTCCATTGTTGACCCACAGCTCCTTTGTCAAAAATTAGCTGTCCATAGACGTGTGATCTTATTTTTGGGCTTTCAATTCTGTTCCATTGATCTGTGCACCTATTTTTCTACCAGTACCATCCTGTTTTAATTACCGTAGCTTTGTAGTATGCTTTGAAATCAGGGATTGTGATGCCTCCAACTTTGTGCTTTTTTCTCAGGATTGCTTTAGCAATTCGGGGTCATTTGTTGCCCCATATGAATTTTAGGATTCTTTGTTCTATTTCTGTAAAGAATGTCACTGGGATTCTGATTGGGATTGCATTGAATTTGTAGATTGATTTAGGTAGTATAGACATTTTATCTATGTTTATTTTTCCAATCCATGCACACGGAATGTCTTTCCATTTCTTTATGTCGTCATCCATTTCATTCAGGAAAGCCTTGCAGTTTTCATTGTATAGCTCCTTCACTTCCTTAGTTAAATTCACCCCGAGTTATTTTATTCTTTTTATTGTAACTGTGAATGGTATTGTGTTCTTGAGTTCTTTTCTGTTAGTTCATTATTAGACTATAGAAATGTTACTGATTTATGTAAGTTGATTTTATATCCTACAACTTTGCTGTAGTTGATTTTGTCTAAAAGTTTTCCTATGGATTCTTTAGGGTTTTCTATATATAACGTCATGTTGTCTGCAAACCATGAGACTTTCACTTCTTCACTCCCTATTTGGATTTCTTTTATTCATTTCTCCTGCCTAATTGCTCTGGCTGAAACCTCCAGTACTATGTTGAATAAGAGTGGTGATAGAAGGCATCCTTGTCTCATTCCTGTTTGCAGGGGAATGGCGCTCAGTTTTTGCCCATTGAGTCTGATGTTGGCTGTGGGTTTGTCATATATGGTCTTTACTATGTTGAGATAACTTCCATCTATCCCCATGTTGTTCAGAGTTTTTATCATAAATAGCTGGTGGATCTTGTCAAATGCTTTCTCTATATCTATTGAGATAATCATGTGGTTTTTATTCCTGAATTTGTTGATGTGGTGTATCATGTTGATTTATTTGTGGATGTTGAACCATCCTTGAGTCCCTGGTATGAATCCCACTTGATCATGACATATGACCCTTTTGATATATTGCTGAGCTCGGGTTGCCAAAATTTTGTTGATAATTTTTGCATCTATGTTCATCAGTGATATTGGCCTGTAGTTCTCCTTTTTCGTGCTGTCCTTGTTAGGCTTTGATATCAGAATGATGTTGGTCACATAGAATGTGTTAGGAATGTTCCATCCTCCCTAAGTTTTTGGCATAGCTTGAAAAGGATAAGTATTAAATCCTCTTTGAAAGTTTGGTAGAATTCCCAGGAAAGCCATTTGGTCCTGGGGTTTTATTCTTTGGGATGCATTTGATTGCTGTTTCAATATCTTTCCTGGTGATTCATCTGTTCAGACTGTCTGTTTCTTCTTGACTTAGCTTTGGGAGATTGTAAGTCTAAGAATTTATCCATTTTCTCTATGTTATCCATTTTGTTGGCGTATAGTTTTTTATAGTATTCTCTTATAATCTGTTGTATTTCTGCGAAGTCTGTTGTTATTTCTCCTCTTTCATTTCTGATTTTGTTGATTTGAGCTTTCTCCCTTTTTTGCTTTGTAAGACTGGCTAGGGGTTTGTCAATTTCATCTATCTTCTCAAAGTACCAGCTCTTTGTTTCATTGATCCTTTCTACTGCCTTTTTTGTTTCAATAGCATTTATTTATGCTCTGATTTTTATTATTTCTCTCTTCTGCTGACTTTGGGCTTTGTTTGTTCTTCTTTCTCTAATTCAGTTAGTAGTAATTTGAGGTTGCTTATTTGGGATTTTTCTTGTTTGTTAATATGTGCTTGTATTGTGATGAATTTCCCTCTTAATATAGTTTTTTCAGTATCCCATATGAGTTGGTATGGCTTTTTATCATTTTCATTTATCTCCACATATTTTTTGATTTCTTCTTTAATTTCTTCAATGATTCATTTCTTGTTCAATAGCATATTGTTTAGTCTTCACATCTTTGTCCATTTCTCAGCTTTTTTCTTGAAATTAATTTCTAGCTTTATAGCATTATGTTTGGAGAAGACGCCTGTTATTACTGCAATTTTTGAAAATTTATAGAGGCTTGCCTTGTTTCCCACCATGTGGTCTACCCTTGAGAATGTTCCATGTGCACTTGAGAAGAATGTGTATTTGGCTGTTTTTGAATGGAGTGTTCTATATATGTCTATCAAGTCCAACTGTTTTAGCTTTTCATTTAATTCCACCATTTCCTTGTTTACTTTCTGTCTGGATGATCGTTCTAATGATGTGAGTGGGATGTTGAGGTCCCCTACTACTATTGTGTTATTTTTAATATCTTCTTTTAGGTTTGTTAATAGTTGCTTTATGAACTTTGGTGCTCCTGTGTTGGGTGCATAGATATTTATAAGCATTATTTCTTCTTGATGTAGTGTCCCTTTCATCATTATATACTGCCCCTCTTTGTCTCTCTTTACCTGCCTTATCTTGAAATCTACTTTGTCTGATATAAGTATTGCGACACCTGCTTTCTTTTCTTTGCCATTAGCTTGGATTATTGTCTTCCACCCCATCACCCTGAGGCTGTGTTTGTTGGTGGAGCTCAGGTGTGTTTCCTGGAGGCAACAGAATGTTGGATCTTGTTCTTTAATCCATCTTGCCACTCTCTGTCTTTTTATTGGACAGTTCAATACTTTCACATTGACAGTGATTATTGCTGCATGAGGGCCTAATGCTGTCATTCTGTCATTTGTTTTCTGATTTTCCTGCATTAGCTTTGTTGCTTGTCCTGTGTGTTTTGGCCTACCTATTTACATCTGCAGTTTCTTATTTCCTAACTTATTTTTTGTGTCTCTGTTCTGTTTTTAAGGTTAGTGGCTACCGTGAAGTTTGTATTCAGAATCTCGTGTACAACATAGTCCATTTTCTGGTGGTCTCTCATTTCCTTAGCCTAAACTGATTCAGTCCCTTTCCTTCTTCCATCCTAAGTTATTCTTGTCGTCTCTTATTCCTTCTTGTGTTGTGACTTTGTGGTTAAAGTGATAAGATTGTCTTTGTTTTTTGTGTTTTCCTTCCCTTTATCTTAATGGTGTAATTGTATATTTGCTATCCTTTTCTGATTCTATTTGTTTCCTTACTCTGTTTTACATGACCCCTTCCTCGCTTTTTTCTTTTTTCAAGTATGAGGGCCTTCTTAAGGATTTTGCATGGGGGACGGGGGTCTCGGGGCTATGAAGTCTGTTAGCTTTTGTTTGCCTAGGAGAGATTTAATTTCTCCCTCATATCTGAAGGATATTTTTGCTTGATATAGTATTCTTGGCTGAAGATTGTCATCTTTTAAAGTTTTGAATATGTCATTCCAATCTCTCCTAGCTTGTAAGGTTTCTGCAGAGAAATCTGCTGAAAATCTGATAGGGCTTCCTTTGTAGATTATTTTCTTCTGTCTTGCTGCCCTGTGTATTCTTTCTTCATCATTCACTTTTGCCAGTATTACTACTATATAGCTTGCAGTTAGTCTTTTTACATTGACATATCTAGCAGACCTGAAAGCTTCCTCCACACATATTTCTCTCTCATTTTCTAGATTTGGGAAGTTCTCTGCTATTATTTCTTTGAGCACACTTTCTGTTCCATTCTCCTTTTCATCACCCACAGGGATTCTAATTATTCTTATGTTACATTTCCTCATTGAATGGGCTAGTTCTCAGAGATATTCTTCATTCCTTTTTATTCTTAATTCTTTCCTTTCCTCTGTCTTGAGCTATTCAACCTGTATATCTTTTGATTATTCCGATTTGCTCCTCTATGACATCGACACAGGCACTCTGGGAATCTGTATTCTGTTTTATCTGATCCATTGTATTTTTCATCTCTAGTATTTCTGACTGATTCTTCTTTATAGTTTCAGTCTCTTTTGTGAAGCAACTCCAGAACTCATTGACTTGTTTCTCTATATTTTCCTTTTCCTCATGGAATTTTTTTTTTTAATATAGCTGTTCTGAACTCATTTTCATTTATTTACTTATTTCTGAGTCCTCAGGGCATAAGTCTGGGTACTTGTTTTCCCTGTGGTCTGGAGATTTGAAGAATTGATGGATGCTGGAAGAAGCACGAGTCTTACCCATGGTGATATTATTCAGTTGCACTTACAGCCTCTCCCCATTAGATGGGGTTGAGAGCTGCATATTGTGAGCCCTCTGCCTTCAGTGGAGATGGCAGCACACAGCGTGGGTTGGGGGATTGAGGGGCACCTTCTCTCCCCACAGACCGGGTTTCACGATTGGCTCTTGCTATCTGCTCTCCTGGGGTCTTGGCTTGCTGAGGTCACCCCATGTGAAAGCTTTCCCCTGTTAGAGGGCTTCCATTTGGGCTGCGTGGCCATGGGTGTCCTGGGTGATCCTGCAGATGCACAGACCCTCATCTTCTCCTTCCCTCATGAAGCCTCCCACGGCAGTGATCCTAGTCTTTAGAGGAGGGACCAAAGTTCTCTCTTACCCCATTCCATCTCCTGTGAGGGGGCTCAGCCTCTCTGCCCTCCATTGTTTTGCTGCTGTGGGTCTCCAAGGATTTCTGCACTATTATGATATTTTTTGTTAGAATATGTTTGCTCTTTTTTTGGCTCAGGG
Organism: Equus caballus; assembly: GCF_041296265.1. Classification (NCBI taxonomy): domain Eukaryota; kingdom Metazoa; phylum Chordata; class Mammalia; order Perissodactyla; family Equidae; genus Equus; species Equus caballus. The sequence continues at coordinate 3,210,038 of NC_091702.1, forward strand.
CCAGTCTTTCTCAGTAAAAAGAGGAGGATTTGCAACAGATGTTAGCTCAGGGTTAATCTTCAATATTTATAAGTAGCTGTAACTTAGTTATGCTACTTTCATTCTAAAGGTTGAGATCTTAGTAAGGATTACTTAGCTTTTTTTCACTAAAGTCTGTAACATACTTCCACTACCATATTACAGAATGCCGCAGTCTTTGAAAGTTTGAACATATAATCAAAATTTATTGTTTTATATGCCCCTATTTTAGGTTCTAGATTGAGTTTTCATGCAGCAGCATGGTAGAGCTGAAACTTAACAGGCTTCGAGGGAAGGTATGTTTTGCATCCTGACTCTGCCATTCACTTGCTCTACAGCTATGTACCTATGAAAAGCCTCTTAAAAAGATTTAAACCTCAGGGGTCAGCTCTGTGGCAGAGTGGTTAAGTTCATGTGCTCTGCTGCAGCAGCCCAGGGTTTGGATCCTGGTCGTGGACATGGCACTGCTTGTCAGGCCATGTTGAGGTGGTGTGCCACATCCCACAACTAGAAGGACCTGCAACTATGATATACAACTGTGTACTGGGGGATTTTTGGAGATAAAGCAGAAAAAAAAGATTTGCAACAGTTGTTAGCACAGGTGATGATCTTTAAAAAAGAATATTTAAACCTCAGTTGCCTTTTTCCTAACATTTTAATACTATCTACCCCAAAGATTTCATATTTCTAAAATAATTTAAATAGAGGAAGTAATCCAAATGGTAACTATGTTGAAGAAAAATAAATAAATATGCATTAAAAATCACTGAAAATATTAAGCAGGTTATCATCTCAGCACTTATTTTTTTATCTTAATTACATTAATCTTATTTTTAAATAATATAAAAAGGTAAAAGGAAACAAGGGGATGTTTCTGAATATATTTTTAAATTTGTTATATTTTTACACAGAAAAATGTAGAAAATGACAAAACACAAACATTTTCAATATAAGGAATAGAGTAGGATAATTTAGTAAAGATTCTAAAGACATTTTAACAATGTATAAGGAAAATATTAATAACTTTATGTAAATAAGGATAACACTGAGTTAAATGGAAAATTCTTTGAAAGGCACCAAATAGAAAAATTTGCTCAAAACTGTAAAATAAATTTATTTTATAGACTTAAAATCCTTAAAGAAAATTCTAGGCCCAGATGCTCTCACTGGATAAGTCTATAAAACATTTAATGAAGAAATAATACCAATTTTAAATAAACTCTTTCTGAAATTTGAAGAGGAAGAAATTCTTCAAAGTTTATTATATAAAGCTTTTATGACTCTGAGTGCAAAAACATACAAAGTGGTTGAAATGAAAGAAACTATAAAAATTACTATCACGCATGAATAAAGAGGCAAAAATTATTTTAACATTTACAAAATTAAATGCTATTGTATGCAAATTGAATATTATCCAATGACTAATTGGGACTTAGACTAGAAATATAGGGTTGGGTTAACATTCAAAACCATTCTTTGTAATGCAACATATTATATAAATAATAAGAACATTTATATGATTATTAGCATGGATGCATAAAAAGGACAATATCTGACCTCCATTTTTTAAAATAATCAATAGAATAGAGATAGAAAGAAGATTCCACAGCCTAATGCAGATAATCTTAAAGGCATACAAATAGTATCACATTTAATGGCAAACTATGAGTGTTTTCCCTCTAAGATTAGGAAGAAAACAAGGATTTTATTTGTCATCATTTCTATTGGACATTGAACTTGAGATTCCACGAAGTGCAATAAAGCAAAGGTAAAAAAATTAATCCAGATTGAAATAGGGAGAAACGACTATCTTTATTCACAGAGAAAGATCATTTATGTGAAAATATCATATTTTTTATTTCCCGTCTGGCAGATAGAAAGCTTAGGTTTTATCTCTTTTGTCCACACAGCAGAAAAGAAAGTTGAATAAAGTGAAACCAACAACTCTTACACATTTATGAAAACTTATGTCATAAAACAAACAGCTGCCCCAAATTTAAAAGGACAAAAAGGTGGATACAAAGAATATGAACCTACAAGAACAGATGCCAAGGATCAGAAAAAATCAGTGGGAACAAGTAGTAGAGAAGGAAAATAAACTGATGAATTCCTGGAGGCTCACACAGACGAGTTTGAGAGATAAAAACTCCAGTGGGGGCCTGTATTAGGGGAACCCCACGCTTTAGAGTTTTAATTCCTGGATTCTTCTCACATCTCATAGTGAGGATTAGAGCATATCCACTTGTATTTCTGGCAGGAAGGGCTATAAGGTAGACATTTTAGGTATATTATTCATATCAAAGCTTTCATCAATAGAAATAATTTTACCATATCCTATAAAGAATTTTCCAGAGAAACCCAAAAACAAGTGGGGAGATAAAAACTATTGTAGACAGAAAAGTTTATCCTCGGGCACCTACAACTACAACAAACAATAAAAACAGCATTACCTCTCACAAGAAAAATCATTAAACATCATACTAATGTTCTATCTACCTCAGTTACTTTTGTACATAAGATTAGGTTCAGGATAAAACAAAAAATTACAAGGTATACAAAGAAAAACAAAATATTGAGACAGAGAAAGCATCACAATGAGAATCAGATAGAGTAAAAGTGTTGGAATGATCAGATCTGCAATGTAAAATGTGTGTTTGTCAGGTTTTCTAGAAAAACAGAACCCAAAGGAAATTTTACATATACATATATATGATTTATAAAAATAATTTAAATTAGAAATAATAAATACAAGTTTATAATTTATAATGTATAATACATATTTATATATTACTATTAAATGTATAACCTGCCCTCTGCAAGCTGGAAAATCAAGAAAGCTAGTACTAAAATTCACTCTGAGGCTAAAGGTCTATGAAAGGGAGATGAGTAACATAAAAGCCAGGGTCTAACGTTCCAAAAACGAAGATCTCTGGCGTCCAAGGCCAGAAAGAGACAGATGTCCCAGCTCAAAAAGAGAGAAGGAATATGCCCTTTCTTTGTCTTTATTCTATTTTGCCCTCAATGGATTAAATAATTTCTTTCCACATTATTGAAGGTGGATACTCTTTAATCAGTCTACTGAATCAATTGTTAATCTCCTCCAGAACATCATTATAAAACAACTCAGAAATAACGTGTTACCAATTAGTTGGGTGTCCCTTAAACAAGACAAGTTAATACATAAAATTAACCGTCACTACAACCATAATTAATATGCTAATAGCTTTAAATAAAGTGAAGAACATGAAAGATCATATGTATAATCTATGAAAATTGATGGAAACTGTAAGAATGTATCAAAAAGAAGAGCTACAAGTTGAAAGTATCATAACGGATAAAAGGATGTCTTTGATAGGCCCATCAGCAAATCAGAATTCCCAAGGAAAGACTCAAATGGTTTGATGAAATGTCAAAAATTTAAATTGAAATAAAAAAGAATGAAAAAGACAGAACAGAATATCTAAGAACTGTGGGACAAGCACAGAATAACTCAACACATGCATAAGAAGAATGCAAGAGTGAGAAAAAAAGGAATTGAAAAAATATTCAAAGTAATAGTGACTGAGAATGTTTCTAAATTAACGATAGACACCAAACCAAAGATACAAGAGGCTCAGAAAACACTGAGTAATATATGTGATGAAAAATCAACATTTAGGAGTATAGTATTCAAATTCCAGATAATCAAACACAAAGAATAAATCTTGAAATAAACTAATGGGAAACAGTACCATACCTATAGAGAGCCAAGGGCTAGAATAATAGCATCAAACATCTCTTCTGAAACTATGCAAGCAAGAAAAAGTGAAGTGAATTCTTTAATACTAAAAGAAAAACTAACCTAGAATTTAATACTAGGTAAAATTATTGTTCAGAGGAAGTGACATCAGCAGGAAGATGGAATAGGTGACTCCATTCCCCATTCTCCAACAGAAACAGTGATTCACTACCATCTGGAAGTGAAAATAACTTCATGAGTTCTCCACAGTGCAGGTAAAAACCCAGTTGTTCACACAACAGAGATAAGACACATCACAAAAGGTAAGAAGAACAGTTTTGCTTTACTCACTTCATCCCTCCACCAATGTGGCACAGTTCAGTTCCAAGAGACATTCTTTGGCTTTCAACTTCTCTTAGAGGTAAGATAGAGTAAAGTAAATATCTTATTTCTCCAGCCTTTAAAGAAGCTAACCCAGAGGCCCACGTCTGTTATGTCTTTCCAAGAACTCTAAGGCTACTGGCATTGCTAGATTGCCAGGAGTCAGTTAAGAACAAAGAAAAGAGGCATGGCCCTGAATAATGAGCATGTGGATTTCAATAGTTGACCAAAAGCCCCTGATAATGGGCCCTCCTGCAGCCCTTGAAACAGGTCTAGCTGCCTGCAGACACTAACAGCTCTTCCACCCATGCAAAATGTCAGCTGAGCCACCCAGAATCTCTACTGTGTTGGCTGTTGAAGAGCTTGACAAGACATATCTATCATGTACACATTGGAATAAGTGACTGCTTTTTCAAAGCACAGATGAAATCACAAAGCTACAAAAGTAATAAAGAATCATGAAAACATGACACCATCAAAGGAGTAAAATAAAGATCCAGTAACCAACAGTAAAGAAATAGAGTCTAATAGTAGGCTAACATACATAAAGCAAGAGCCATTGTAGTCCCTAGTGGCTTGCTCTAGAAAGGACCTCAGCAGACTTTGCCTCAGAGGACCACAACAGCCTCCACAAGAGTCTTTCTGTAGCTTTCAAAGAAGAGGACACTGTAGCATTCATTGGCATGGGCCCCAGCAGCCTGATCCAAGAGGACATGAGAAACTTTCACCACTGAGGTTACTGATAGCCAGTGCCTCCACAGGTCCCTCAGAGAGGGAGCCACTATTGTGTGCCCCCCAAAGGAGCTTCTGTTGTGTTGTTCTTGGACCAGTATTGTCAATCCACTCAACTCCATGCATGTCCCAAACTCCACAGCCACTGTCACTCCATGTGCAACTGTGTTCCAGATCTTGGCCCTGCAACCACTCTATGCACACCTATTTTCCAAACCCTGATATGATGGCTGCTATATGGATGCTTACGTATGAATCAGCAGAGTCACTGTTGTTATCTAGCTCCTTAGGCCCTGGTGTCATTGTTGTTCCATGAGCACCCATGCTTCTGTTCCTGGCTTCATGGATGCTCAATGTGTGGCCATGCTTCAAGCGCTGGAGCCGCAGTGCTATAGGCTACCCATGCCCTGGACCATGGGGCTGCTATCATTTTTTGAGCATCCATGCTCTAGATGCCCATTCACCTATGCATCATACACCAGTGCTAACACAATTGTGAGGGCACTGAAAGTTGGATTCAGTGCCGAGAGGGATCTTCTCTACCGTGACAGCATCTGTGGGAGAAAAAGAGATAAGGAGGTTCTTGGCAGCTTTCACCACTGATGATTCCAACAGTCCTTGCTGCTGCTGAAAAACAGCTGCTGCCTTGACCTTTGAGGACTCTTGCAAATTTTGCTGATGGTGACCTCAGGTGACCGAGCTGCATGGTGATTATTCCACTGGCCGTTTCCCAGAACTGGAGCCATCATACCCGCTCATAAGTAAGTATTTTTCCTGAAAAAAGCTAGTCTGTAACGTCTGGAAGAGGTAACTGCACCATGAATCTGCAGATGTCCATGCAAGGTTACAAGGAATATGAAAAGCGTGGGAACATCATATCAACAAAAGAGCAAGGTAATTTTCCAAGTAATGACCCCAAGGAAATGGAGATCTATGGATTGCAAAACAAAGCCTTAAAAACGATTGCTTTAAATAATCTCAGTGAGCTCTAAGAAAACACAGACAGACAACACAGTAAACTGAGGAAAACAATACACAAAATGAGAAGTTCAACAGAGAGTTCAAAATAATTATAAAAATAAATTCTCAAGCTAAAGAATACAATGAATGAAATGTAAATTGAAATAGAAAGCACCAACATTGACTAGATCACGCATAAAAAAAATCTATGGGGGCCGGCACAGTGGCACAGTGGTTAAGTTTGCACGTTCTGCTTCGGTGGCCCAAGGTTTGCTGGTTCGGATCCCGGGTGTGGACATGGCACCACTTGGTAAGCCATGCTGTGGTAGGCATCCCACATATAAAGTAGAGGAAGATGGGCACAGATGTTAGCTCAGGGCCAGTCTTCCTCAGCAGGATTATCAGCAGTTAGCTCAGGGCTAATCTTCCTAGAAAATAAAGAAGCACTGAAAAAAAAAAAATCTGTGAACTCAAGACAAGTCATTTGAAATCACCTAGTCAGAAGACAAAACAGAAAAGTTTGAAAAAGAGTTAAGAAAGCCTATATGATTTAAGAATGCCACCACCTGAAATAATATTTGTGTTATAGGAGTCCCTGAAGGAGAAGAGAAAAAGAAAGAAGAAGAAAGTTTATTTAAATAAGTAACAGCTGAAAACTTTCCAAATCTGAAAAGAGGTATAGACATTCAGGTATATGCAGCTCATAGATCTCCATGCAGATTCACCTGAAAGAGGACTTTACTGAGATAATTATAATACATGCATAAAATCAAAGACAACGAGATAATTTTGAAAGAAACAAAAGAGACTTGTTACATACAAAGGAAGCTCAAAAAGGGTATCAGCAGATTTCTCATCAGAAATTTTGCAGGCCAGCAGAGAGTGGAGGACATACTCAATATGCTGCAAGAAAAAAATTGTGAATGAAGAATACCTACACAGAAAAGTGCCCTTTAGAAAAAGAGAAATAAAGACTTTCACAGTTAAGAAAAGCTGAGAGTTAATTACCAATAGAGCTAGCCCACAAGAAATGTTAAATGAAAGGATACTATTGAAAAGAAAATAAAGAATGCTAATTAGTAACAAGAAAATTTAGGAGTAAAATCTGACTAATAAATATATACAAATACAGTGATACATGTATAAATACAGTCAAATTCAGATACTGTAATGTTGAAATGGTCATGTGTAAATCATTTGACTCTAAAATCAAAGTTAAAAGACAAATTAAAAATAACTATAACTTATAATAATGTTTTAGTGGATACACAATAAAACAGATAGAAATCATGACATTAAAAATATGAAATGTTGAGGTGCAGAAAAAGGGTAGAGGTTTTTTTTAATGCAAGTGATGTTAACTTATTATCTGCTTAACATGGACTGTTGTAATTATATGTTTTATCTAACCCTTAAAGTAACTAAAGCATAAACCTATACTACATACACAAACAGAAAAAGGAAACTAAATATACCACCAGATAAAATCAAATTAGAAAATAAAATAGCAAAAGAGGAGGAAAGTAATAAAAAAATGATTACCAGAAGACGATTAACAAAATGGCAATAGTAAGTCTTTACTAATCAATAACAGCTTTAAATGTGAATGAATTAAATTCTCCAATTACAAGGCATAGAGTGGCTGAATGAATAAAAAAGCAGATCCAACAATGCCACCTACACAGGACTCACTTCATTTTTAAGAACATTCATAGGCTGAAAGCGAAGGGATGGAAAAAGTATTCCATGCAAATGGACACCAACATAGAGCAGAGATAGCTATACTTATATCAGAAGAAAAATAGACTTAAAGTTAAAAGTGAAAAATTATAACAATAGACAAAGAAAGTCATTGTATAATAATAAAAGTAAATTTATTGAGACAAACTTGTAATTATTTATTTACCCAATATCAGAGCATCTGAAAATATTAAGACATATTAACAAACCTGTAGTTAGAAATAGACAACAATGCAATAACAGCAGAGAATTTCAACAATACTTTCTGTCTGATCATCCAGACAGAAAATAAATATGGAAATATTGTACTCAAACTACACTTTAAAACAAACGGACCCAACAGACATATACACAACAAGCTATCCAACAACAGTAGAATACAGATTCTTCGCAGGTGCACATGCAACATTTTCCAGGATAGATCATACATTAGGTCACAAAACAAGTTTTCATAAATTTAAGAAGATTGAAATCAAACCAAGTATCTTTTCCAGACACTATGGTAGAAAACTAGAAAATGAGAACAGATAGAAAGTTAGAAAATTCACAAGTATGTGAAAATTAAACAACATACTCCTGAACAACCAACGATTTAGAGAAACTATCAAAAAAGAAACTAGAAAAAAATAAGATAAATAAAAATGGAAACACATCATACCAAAACTTCCAAGATTCAGCAAAGGCACTTCAAAAGGAAAGTTTATAGTGATAAACAAATATGTTATAAAAAAGAGAAATATTTCAAATAAACAACTAAGTTTACAGTTCGGGGAACTAGAAAAATACTAATATGAACAATTATACAACAAAGCAGATTACCTATGGGGCCGGCTCCAGAGGCTGAATGATCAAGTTTGCACATTCTGCTTCGGCGGCCTGAGGTTTCACTGTCTCAGATCCTGGGTGTAGACCTAACACAGCTCATCAAGTCATGCTGGGGTGACATCCCACATATCACAACCAGAAGTACCTACAGCTAGAATATACAACTACTTACTGGGGGCGCTTTGGGAAGATGAAGAAAAATAAAAGATTGGCAACATATGTTAGCTTAGGTGCCAATCTATAAAAAAAGAAAAAACAAGCAACGAGCTGCTGCTTGAACTAAAAAACAAAAACAAAACCAAGAAACAGATAATCTAGAAAAAAATGGATAACTATAAAAATATAACCTGCAGAAACTAAATCATAAATAAGTAGAAAATTGAATAGACCTATAAGTAGTAAAAAGGTTGAGTCAGTAATCAGAACTCTCCCAACCAAGAAAGACCAGGATCAGATGACTTTACTGATGAATTCTACTGAACATTTAAAGAAGAATAAATAGTTCCAGTTCAAGATGGCAGTGTAGAAAGATCTGAAACTCACCTCCTGCCACAGTCACACCCAGTCTGAAGCTACTTGTGGGGCAACTTCCTCTGAAAACTTAGACAAAAACTAAAAACTTTATGAATGATTTCTGCATATCAGGTAAACAAGAGAAAAAAAAGACATTGAAGTTGATAGGAGAGATTGAGACACACTCTCACTATAAACACCATCCCTGCCACAGCAACCTGCAGTGGGGAGGGAGTTCAAAACCTGGAGCTTTGCCCTGAGGAGTGAAGGGTTTGAAGCAAACACCAGACACCTTAACTTTTAAGACTTGCACCTGAGAAATGAGCCCCTAAAACAACTAGTTTTGAAGCCAAAGGGGCTCACGTCTACGAGACCCACAAGATTATAGTAAACTGAGAAATGGTTTTTAAAGGGCTCATATGTGCAGATTTTCCTTCCTCACAGCCCAGGGTAGTGCCCAGATTTTCTGTGAGAGGTATATTTGCTTATCTTAAAGCATAAGCCAAAGTAGTAGGAGTCTAATTTACACAGGTCTTGAGGCCTACTGAAATGCCCTGAAGGGACAGAGGGTGGCAAGCGTCACCTTTGTGCTCCTCCTCTGCCTGGCTCCAGCTCATCAGTAACTTTCCAAAAGTAACTTGTACCCTTGACTAGCACCCCAATTTTTGTGGCTGCCACTAGAGGACTCTCTAGATTGCTTTTGCTTTGACCAGTGGGGTTTATGCTCATATGATCCACAGGAATGTAACAGAGAAATAGTTCTTAACTGGCTATCACACCTCAGGGCAAACAAGAGCAACAGACGGGGGAACCCAGTCTTTCTGTATAAAAGGCCTATTAGCTCGTCTTCATAGCTTTGGCCAGCAAGGCAGGTTTCTTATTAAAAACACGTCTGAGAGACAAGTGAAATCCTTTTCAGAGACCTTGGAGGGCAAGTGATATCTTAGTATGCCCCCTCTGCCATGATCCAGAGCACCAGTAACTCCCAGAGAAGAGCTTGTACATATGTCTGGTGCCCTGATATTTGTGGCTGCAGCCTAGAGAATTGCTTTGAGTGCCTGGCACTGGTGGCCTGCAGGGCTTGCATTCCTGGGTCCCTGAGACTGTAACAAACAGAAAGAGCACCAGGCAATGACACAGGCAACAGATTGAAACACATCTCCAGTCATTCTGTGAAGAAGGCCTTTTCTCTTGTGCTGGAGATATGGTCTGAGAGGCAGACTTTTGTTTAGGCACATCTCTAGGGGCCTAATGAGCTGCTCTCTTGGGATGTAAGCTAGTGGATGTCATCATTATGTTCTCCTTCTGTCTCACTCCAGGTCACTGGTGAGTCCCAGAATGGAGCTTGTATGCTCATCTAGAACCTTGATTTTTTCAAATTCCACCCAGGAGACACATCTAGATTATTTTGTTCTGGTGGCCAGTGGGACTTACACTTGCAGTCCCACAGGCCTATATATATTTACCTACATTAAGGGGCTGTATGATGTCTGTTTTCCAATCAGCTTGAATCTAGATGCTGACTGAGTTTCCCTTCATTGGGCCACTGACAATTGTTGAAACTGGGAGCCACCAAATATAAAATAGGCTGCTTGGACAATCACAAGGACTTAAGGGAAAAACAAAAGCTAGGAAATGGTTGAATAATAAGGTTCATTTTGTACACAAGGACACTTTTTCAAGACAGGGAGAGGTTTCTGTTTTACCTAAGTCATAGGAATCAGTAGAGAAAATCAAGGAAAATGAAGAAACGAATGAATATATTAGAAATAAAAAATAAATAAGATAAAATCTCATAAAAAGCTCAATGAAATGGAGATAAATAATTTACCTGATAAAGAATTCAAAATAATGATCATAACAATATTCATTGAGCTTGGGAGAAGAATTGGGAAACACAGTGGTAACTTCAACAAGGAAAAAACATAAGAAAGAACCAAATAGAAATCAGAAAGTTCAAGAATACAATTACTGAACTGAAAAATACACTACAGTATTTTAAAGCAGACTAGGAATAGCAGAAAGCTGGGTCAGTGAATTGAAAGACAAGGCAGTGGTACTTACCCAATCAGAGCAGCAAAAAGAAAAGAACCAAAACAGTGAAGGTAGCTTAAGAAATTTAAAGGGCAGCATCAAGTGGACTAACATTCACATTACAGGGATCCTAGACCCCAGAGAGACTCACACCAACAAATATCATAATTAAAATGTCAAAAGTTACAAACCAGGGGAAACTGTTAAAAGCAGCAAAAGAAAACCATCTTGTTATGTACACAGGAACCCCCATAAGGCAATGAGCAGAGTTTTTAGAAGAAAGTTTGCAGGCCAGAAGTGTGTGGCACAATGTATTCAAAGTGCTGAAAGGAAAAGAAACTTCCAACCAAGAATACTCTACCTGGAAAAGTTGAAATTTAGAATTGAAGGAGGGATAAAGAGTTGTCCATACAAATAAAGCTTAAAAGACATCATCACCACTAAACTAGCCATTCAAGAAATATTAAAGGGACTTTTTAACCCTGAAATGAATGATCACTAATTAGTAAAAGAAAAAAAATATATGAAAGTGTATGTCACTGGTAAAGGTAAATTTACAGTAAAGTACAAAATAATCTAAAGTTGTAAATGTGATGGATTTATCACTTATTAAGCTATTATAAATGTTAAAATATAAGAGTGGTAAAATTAACCATAACTACAAAAATTTGTTAAGGGATGCACAAGATGAAAATATGTAAACTGTGACATCAGAAACAAAATGTGGAGAGGAGCAAGTAAAATTTAAGTTTTAAGGTGTGTTAAAATTTAAGTTGCTCGGAATTTTAAATAGACTATTACAAAAATACGTTGTTATATGTGAGCCCGGTGGTAACCACAAAGCAAAAATCTATAGAAGATAAACAAAAGACAAGAGAAAGAAATCTAAGCCTACCACTAAAGAGAGTCATCAAACCACAAAAAAGAAGAAAGAAACAGAGGAACTACAAAATAGCCATAAAAGTTAATAAAATGGCAATAAGTACATATATATCAATCATTACTTTAAATGTAAATGGACTAACTTTTCCACAAAATGACATACAGTCATTGAATAAATAAAAAAAGAACATCGGCCTAGATGCAGCCTACAAGAGATTTTCTTCAGATGTGAGGACACATATGCTGTAAGTGAAAGGATGAAAAATAGCAAAAACATATAGGTAGATACACTAATTTCAAAAAAAGTTGACTTTAAAACAAAGACTGTGATGAGACAAATAAATGTGTTACATAATAATAAACAGATCATTCCAGAAAGAGGTTATAACATTTGTAAACATATATACACACAACATAGGAAGACCTAAATACATGAAGCAAGTATTGACAGGCTGAATGGGAAAGATAGACAGCAATCTAATAGTAAGAGACTTCAATAACCCAATTTCTTCAATGGGTAAATCATCCAACAGAAAATTCATAAGAAAACATTGGCCTTAAAGGACAAGTCAGACCAGATGTAAATAACATATATACAAAACATTCCATCCAAAAGCAACAAAATATACATTTTTCTCAAGGGTGTATGAAGCATTATCCAGGATAGGTCATATGTTAGATCACAAAAGAATTCTTAGCATATATAAGAAGATTGAAATCTTATCAAGTACCTTTTCTATTTACCGTGATATGAAAATAGAAATCAATTACAAGAATAACCCTGGAAAATTGCAAATATTTGGAGATTAAACAACAGGATACTGAACAACCAATGGAATAAGAAGAAATCTGGGCAAGGGAAACAATAGAAAAAATTAACAAATGGGACTATATCAAATTAAAAAACTTCTGCACAGCAAAGAAAACCATCAAGAAAATGAAAAGACAACCTGACAATTGGGAGAAGATATTTGCAGACCATACATATATCAGATAAGGGGTTAGTATCCAAAATAAACAAACAACTCATATACCCCAACACCAAAAATCCTAACAACCCAATTAAAAAATGGGCAAAAGATATGAACAGACATTTCTCCAAAGAAGATATAGAGATGGCTGATAGGCACATGAAAAGATGTTCAACATCATTCACCATCAGGGAAATGAAAATCAAAAGTACAATGAGACATCATCTCATTCCTGTCAGAATTGCTCTAATTAACAAGATGGGAAACAAGTGTTGGATAGGATGTGGAGAGAAGGGAACTCTTATACACTGCTGATGGGAGTGCAAACTGATACCGCCACGATGGAAAACAGTATGGAGTTTCCTCAGTAAATTAAGAATAGATCTACCATATGATCCAGCTATTCCACTGCTGGGTATTTATCTAAAGAAACACAAACAAAAACACAAATGCATAAAGATACATGCATCCCTATGTCCATTGCAGCGTTATTCACAATACCCAAGACTTGGAAGTAAGCTAGGTGCCCATTAGGGGGCGAATGGGTAAATAATATATCATATATATACCCAATGGAATCCTACTCAGCCATAAGAAATTATGAAATATGGCCATTTGTGACAACACAGTTGGACCCTGAGGGTATTATGCTAAATGAAATAAGTCAGAGGGAAAAAGTCAAATACAGTATGATCTCTCTCATAAATAGAAGATAAAAGCAATGGCAAACAAACACATAGAAACAGAGATTGGATTAGTGGTTACCAGAGGGGAAGGAGGAGAGAGAGGAGGGCGAAAGGTGTGAGTGGGCACATGTGTGTGGTGATGGATTGTAATTGGTCTTTGGGTGGTGAACAAGATGTCATCTACACAGAATTCAAAATATAGTACGATGTACACCTGAAAGTTATATAATGTTATAATCCAATATTACTGCAATAAAAAAGTAAAATAAAATGCAAAAAAATACCTTAAGACAAATGAAACCAAAATATACCAAAACTTATGAGATGCAGCAAAATTAGGCTGAAGAATAAAATTTAGTGATAAATGCCTACCTGAAGAAACAAAACCTCGGGGGCCGGCCCTGTGGTGCAGCAGTTAAGTTCCTACGTTCTGCTTCTCAGCGGCCTGGGGTTCACCAGTTAGGATCCTGGGTGCAGACATGGCACTGCTTGGCACGCCATGCTGTGGTAGGCGTTCCACATATAAAGTAGAGGAAGACTGGCACAGATGTTAGCTCAGGGCCAGGCTTGCCAGCAAAAAGAAGAGGACTGGCAAAAATTAGCTCAGGGCTACTCTTTCTCAAAAGAAAAAGAGAAAGAACCAAAACCTCAAATAACATAACGTCACCACTGAAGGAATTAGAAATAGAAGAAAAATCCGGATCCTAACTTTAGTACAAGGAAGAAAATAACAAAGATCAGAGTGGAAATAAATGAAATAGAGAATAAAAAAGAATATACAAAGGATCAATGAAATTGAGTTGTTTTTTGCAAAGATAAAGTTGACAAACACTTAGCTAGATTCACCAGAACAAAAAGAGAGGACTCAAGTAAATAAAATCGGAAATGAAAGAGTAGACATTACCACTGATACCACAGAAATACAATGTATCATAAGAGACTACTACAAATAATCATATGCCAACAAATTTTATTTTTCATTGATGTAACATTGGCTTACAACATGATATAAATTTAAGGTATACATCATTATATTTCTACTTCCGTATATTGTGTTCACTACCAAAAGCATAGTTTTAATTTGTCACCATAAAAATGTCCCCCTTCACTCCTTTCACCTTCCTCCTATCCCATTTCTCCTTTGGTAACCACCGATGTTTTCTCTGTATCTATTGCTTGTTATTTTTTTTCTCTTCCACATATGAGTGAAATCATATGGTGGTTGTCTTTTTCCTTCTAATTAATTTAGCTTAGCATAATATTCTCAAGATTCCTACATGTTGCAAATGGTAACATTTCATCTTATTAGTGGCTGAGTAGTATCTTATTGTGTTTATATGTTACATGAATATGTGTGTATATACATGTAATATATATATTATATCTTATCTGTTCATCCTTTGACAGGTACTTAGATGGATTCCAAGTTCTTGGCTGTTGGAAACAGTGCTGCAGTGCTCATAGGGGTGCATATATCTTTAGAATTAGTCTTTTGAGTTCTTTGGATAAATACCCAGAAATGGAAAAATTGGATCATATCATACTTCTATGTTTAATTTTTTAAGTATTCTCCATAATTCTCTTCACAGTGGCTGCATCAATTTACATTCCCACCAGCAGTTTATGAGAGCTCCCTTTTCTCCTCATCCTCTCCACAACTTATTTCTTCTCTTTTTAAAAATAGTCATGCTGATGGGTGTGAGGTAATATCTCCTTGTGGTTTTGATTTTTATTTTTTAATAATTACTGATGTTGAACATTTTTTCATGTGCCTAGGACCATCTGTATATAAATATGTCTTCGTTGGAAAAAAAATCTGTTTAGATCCTCTAACCATTTTTTAATTGGGTTCTTCATTTTTTTTTTTGGATGAGTTGTATGAATTCTTTAAATATTTTGGATAATAATCCTTTATTGAATATATAATTTGAAAATATATTCTCCCCACTGGTAAGATATCTTTTTGTTTTCTTGGTGGTTTCCTTTGCTGTGCAGGAGCTTCTTAGTTTGATATAGTGCCATTCATTTATTTTTTCTTTTGTTTCTCTTCCTTGAGGAGACATATACAAAAAGATGTTTCTAGGACTGATTCTTTTTCTAGAAGTTTTATGGTTTCAGGTCTTAGATACAAGTATGTAATCCATTTTGAGTTAATGTTCGTGTTTGGTCTAAGATAATAGTCTGCTTTCATTATTTTGCATGTGGCTTTCCAGTTTTCCCAGCACTGTTTATTAAACAGGCTTTCCTTTCTCCATTGTATGTTCTTGGCACCTTGGTTGATTGTAGCATTTGTTGGTTTATAGATGTTTTACTCACTATAGGTTAAAAAGGAAAGACAAAAGAATTCTCTTATGCCATCATGATGATGACATCTCTACACCAACAAAGTGGACAACCTAGAAGAAATTAATAAATTTTGGGAAACATACAACCTACCAAGACTAAGTCATGAAGAAACAGAAAATGTGAAAGACTGATGACTGGTAAGGAAATTGAATCAGTAATGAAACAGTTCCCAAAAATAAATTCAAGGAACAGGCAGATTCACTGGTGAATTCTACCAAACATTCAAAGAAAAATAAATAGCAATCCTTCTCAAACTCAAAAACTAGAAGAGGAAGAAAGAGTTCGAAACTCATTTTATGAAGGTAGCATTACTCTGATCCCCAAATCAGATGAGGATACCACAAGGAAAGAAAACTACAGGTCAATATCCCTGATGAATATAAATGCAAAAATCCTCCAGAAAATATTAGCACAGTGAATTAAACAATACATTAAGAGGATTGCACACCTGATCAAGTGGTATTTATTCCAGGGGTGCAAATATCATTCAGCATCAGAAATCAAAGAATGTGACACACCACATTAACAAAATGAAGGATAAAAATCATATAATCATGTCAAGATGCAGAAAAGCATTTGACAATATCCAACATCCTTTTATGATAATGACTCTCAGCAAAGTGGGATAGAGGAAATATACTTCAACATAATAAAGGCCATTTATGACAAGCCCACAGCTAACACCATACTCAATGGTTAAAAGCTAAACTATTTTCCTCTATGATCAGAAATAAAATAAGGGGATACATATTTACTCAACATAGTATTAGAAATCCTAGCCAGTGAAGGAGACAATTAAAAAGGTATCCAAATCAAAAAGAAACAAAGTTGTCTCTACCTGCAGATGGCATTATATTATGGAGAAAAAACATAAATACTCTACAAAAATACTATTAGAACTAATAAACAAACATAACAAAGTTGTAAAATAAAAAATCAATAGGGGGCAGCCCCATGGCATAGTGGTTAAGTTTGATGTGCTCTGCTTTGGTGGCCCAGGTTTGTAGGTTTGGATCCCAGGTGCAGACCTACATCACTCATCAGCCATGCTGTGGCAGTGACCCCTACACAAAAATACAGGAAGCTTGAAACAGATGTTGGATCAGGGAGAATCTTCCTCAGAAAAAATGACATCAATATACAAAAATCTGTTGTTTTTCTATACACTAATTAGAAGATATCAGAGGCCAACATGGTGGCACAGTTGTCAAGTGTGCACGTTCGGCTTTGGCAGCCTGGGCTTCACCCATTGGGATCCTGGGTATGGACATGGCACCACATGGCAAGCCATGCTGTGGGAGGTGTCCCAAATATAAAGTACAGGAAGATGGGCACGGGTGGTAGCTCAAGACCAGTGTTCCTCAGCAGCAAGAGGAGGATTGGCAGCAGACGTCAGCCCAGGTATAATCTACCTTGAAAACAAAAAACAAACAAACAAAAAGGAGATATCAGCAAAAAATTAAGAAAAAATTTCATTTACAATTGCATCAAAAATAGTGAAATGCCTAGGGATAAATTTAACAAGGAGGTGAAACATGTGTACACTGAAAACTATAAGACATTAATTAAAGAAATTGAAGAAATAAATAAATGTGCTCATGGATTGGAAGATAAAGTAGCGGTAAAATATTACACTAAGCAATCTTCAGATTCAATACTATCTCCATCAAAATCCAAATGTCATCTTCACAGAAATGGGAAAATCAATCCTAAAATTTGTATGAACTTACACAAGACCTCAAAAAGCCAAAGCAACTGTAAGAAAGAATAATAAAGCTGGAGGCTTTATGCTATCTGTTTTAAGCCATGTTACAAAGCTGTAGTATTCCAAACAGTATGGCATTGTTATTAAAACAGACACATTGATCAATGGACCAGAATAGACAGCTCAGAAATAAACCTATACACTTAATGTCAATTAATTTATGACAAACAGACTAGAATATATAGAGAAAGTCTCTTTAGTAAATAGTGTTGGAGGATCTAGACACCTACATGCGGAAGAATAAAACTGGACCAAGGCTTTCACCATACCACAAAAAAAAAAAAAAAACATAACTCGAATTATGGACTTAAATGTAATACCTGAAGTCTTAAAATTCCTAAAAAAATAGATCTAGGAAGCTTCTTGACATCAGTCTTCATGATAATTTTTTGTATTTGACATCAAAAGAAAAGGCAATCAAAGCGAAAACAAATGGGTGGACTACATCAAATTAAAAGCCTGCATAGCAAAGGAAACCAACAACAAAATAAATAGCAACATGCCAAATGGTAGAAAATATTTGCAAATTATATATATGAAAAAGGATTAACATACAAAATATATAAAAATGCATACAACTCAATGACAAAAGTTAAACAAATCAATTAAAAATTGACATTTCTAAAAAGACATTTTACCAATGAAGAAATAAAGTATATGAAAAGATTCTAAACATCTTCAATCATCAGGGAATTGCACTTAGAAACCATAATGAGATATCAACTGACACCTGTTAGAATCAAAAATATAAGAAATAACAGGTGTGGGCATGGATGTGGAGAAAAGGGAACTTTTGTGCACTATTGGGGAGAATGCAAATTGGTGCAGCTACTACAGAAAACAGAATGGATGTTCCTCAAAAAATTAAAAATCGAATAACCTTATGATCCAGCAATTCTAATTTTTGGTATTTGTTCAAAAAAACACAAAAATACTAACCCAAAAATATATATGCACCTCCATGATGTTTGCAGCATTATTTACAACAGCCAAAGTATGGAAACAGCTTAAGTTTTCACCAATGGATGAATGGATAAAGAACATATAGTTTATATAGGATGGAATATTATTCAGCCATAATAAAGAAGAGAATCTTGCCATTTATGACAACATGAGTGGACTTTGAGGGCATTATGCTAAGCAAAATATATTAGACAGAGAAAGACAAATATTGTATGATCTCACTTAATGTTTAAAGAAATGAAGCTCATAGATACATAAAAAAATTTCTAGTTGCTAGAGGCTGGTGGTGAGGGGCTGATGAAGTGGGTAAAGGGGGCCAAAATGTGCAAATTTCCAATTATAAAATAAACAAGTCATAGGGATGTAACGTGCAGCATGGGGACTATAATAATACTGGATTGCATATTTGAACGGCGCAAAGAGAGTTTATTTGAAAAGTTCTTATCACAGAAAATTGTAAGTTTATATGTTGACTGATGTTAACTAGAGTTATTGTAGTGATTATTTCTCAGTAAATACAAATATTGAATCACTGGTTTATACCTGAATCTAAAATAATATATATAAGCATTTTCTTTATCAATTTCACCATCGACTGACAGTTTGTTTCCATATCTTCTCTATTGTGAATACCACTGTATCAAACATGGAAATAAATCTATCTCTTATAAATAATGATTTCATATCCTACAGATATATCACCCAGAAATTGAATTAATAGATGTTATGGTAGCTATATTTTTTAATCTTTTGAGAAACATCCCAGCTGTTTCATTGTTTAAATAAAAAGTACAGAATACTGGACAGTGATTATGAATTATAGGAGATTTCAAAGCCCTCCTCTTATGCTCGATCTATAATTAATTGCAGTCTGGGGACAGTGTCTCATGAGACACCTTTCAAGGCGTCCCCAGTTCTGTGGTACACTGAGCTTTAGAAAGACCTGACCCGTCCAGAAGACAATGCTGAGTCCTCACCTGCTCCTCTCAGGCCTAACCCAGGAAAGGAGCAGAAATGTAATTAATCCATTTGGGGGGACCTTTAAATGTCAGAAAATAGGTTTCTGAGGACAAGAACTGACTAACTGAATGCAAAAGAGCCATGGGGCAAGAGGAGTGGCAGCAGGAACTTGAAGTTCTCCAGGCAGCAGTGACTAGGGAACTGGAGGAAGGGGAAGGAAAATGATTTTATCTATTAATAAAACAATTGCCTTGTATGCAGGAAGTTAAATCTTGTTTTCATCCAGCCTCCACATCAAAAATTCAGGCAGAAATCTTTGAAAAGCAAGAACAGGTAAGTTTAGACCACATGAAAAGGAAGATTGCTTCTCACAGTGAGTACATTTATTTGACAATTAGAAGAGGTAGGAATTAAAGTATAAATTTTCAGTAGTTTAGATAAATATATAAATCACTAGAGAGATAGAATAATGTCTTGATTGAGGGAAGCTCTGTTTTAAACTGCCTGAGTCCTCATGTCTTCAGCCATTGCCTGACAAAGGACATAGTGAGGGCACATTGTTACATCTCTCTCTGTCTCAGTTCCTCAAGATTGCACATAGGGCCCATATGAAGTGCCACTTAGTGCATGCAAATCACTCTGGCATTTAGTAAGCCCACCATAAGTGTTAACTACTGTTACTGTAATTATCATTATTGCTAGTATTTCATCCACTATACAGACATGAGGGGAGACAATCTTGTCCTCCAGCAGTACATCTTTTGAGATTACCTCATGCTAGGCTGAGAGAAGCATTACATGGATCCTGAATGATGAAAACCGTGCTCCTTTCCTTGAAAATTTTCTCCAGAAGAAGTATGTAAAGGCATTTATAAGAATAGAGTGAGTTATGGATGGAAGCAATCTGTTCATGCTCTTTTACCAGGGTCAGCCTTTTGCCATTCTTACAAAAATTATTTTAGAGTGGTTCTTAGATTGCTAATCACTCAGTTTCAGACTCTATGTGATGGAGAAAGTTAGGTGCCTTGAGTAATTGACAGGAAATCTGATTTTCCCCAGAAGAAAATTAAAGAATGCCACTATATTTAGTTAAGATAGACCACAGAATTAAACTTCCTTTTTTGAAATTTCTTGAGTAAACCATGGTATTCCATATTGACTACTTGAGGACAAAAACATATGTATCTTGACAGAAAATATTTTGCAAGGATTTTTGTAATATACTACTTGTGTATTATTTAGTCAAGATTGAATCTGTATCTGGCTAATGCATAGTTTGTTGTTAAAATATTATTTTAGTATAATAAAGGATGCATTCAATGGTTTTATCAATACCTACTGAGTAATTATAATTTTTAAAAGATAAGAGCAGCCCTTATAGATCAAGTAGGTCAACCTCTTCTTGTACATTAGAACAGCTGAATCCTAGTGCTAATCATTGATGTCTAAGCTCACAATGATATTCATAAAATCAAGGTCTTCCTAAAGAAATGACAGGAATCACTTTTCTTATACTTTTCTAAATTCAAGACAATCTAATATTATGTGCTTAATATAAAACATTACAATATTTTTAAGACGCATCATTTCTACTGGCCTAATTTGCTAATCTGTGAAATGACTAATTCACACTTGAAGGGAGCTTGCAATTAAAAACAGATGCTTCAAAAACTGATCATTCGTAACAGGATAGCGACCATGTTAAGTGCTTTATCATTCCTAGAGCAAAACTATTTTGTAGTGCTTATGTCTATTTTTTGTTCCTAGCCTATGATTAATTGAATCTACCATGGTTAATAACACTCCTGTATGTTAAACTGGTAGATATATTTTCATATTTTATATGTGACAATTGAAGACCATGGATTATCATTTTCAAGGATATTCTCCCATTATTTTACTCCCCAGAGAATTAATAGCTATGTTAAGGGAAGCATTTATGTCAAAAAATACAGGTATAAAGAGAAGCATCATGATGAAGGATACCCCGGAAAACAGCACAGGATCTCTGTTAATGAAACAGAATTCCTCAGTGTCAAAATAGTGCCACAAGCTTATAATGACTCTACTTTGAAAGTTTGACAGTGAGAACTGATTTCTTTCCATTGGCAGTCAGACATTATGCCTTTTCTCATTATCTTAAATAAAGTAAGGCATGAGGATAGATGATTTGATACAACATAGTATTTCAAGTATATAATTGATAATGAAAGCAAAATTTCTGGTTATTGTTGCTTGAAAAGAGAGGAAGCATTGCATGTGAATCATCAGGGTTCACAACGAAAATCAACTCATTGATCTCAGGACTGAGTTTCTATGAGATATTTGTCATCACATAAATGAAAATACATGTCTTCATTTGTCATCAGTGGAAAGATACCACTCCTACAAACATGAGACCTTAGAATTTATTTGCAGGTCTTTAATCGACATGTTAAGTGTATTTTGAAGGAGTTTTTGTTCCACGGACAATGAACAGTAACTGAAAGATTAATGGATAGAGGAATATGAGTAATGTCTCTTAGGTTGTTAATTGAATAAGAAAATTATTGAAGTGCAAATATAAAGTTTAAAACTAAGATAAGAAGGAAGAACAAAAGGAGAAATTGAATAAAATAAGAATTATCAAGGTAAGTAAAATAGAATGAACAGCCTATTTCATTTGGTTGACAATTATAACTTCTTGAGTACAGCTGTGAGAGGACCTCAGGAGAAGTTCAAGAGCTCCTCTGGGGTGGAGGTGGGTAGAATAAGAATTTAAGAAAAGCAACATGCAAGACATAAGAATGTCAACAGCCCAGAGTTCATTAAAAGATTCAAATATATGAGGAAACTAATGGTCAACTTAGTTATCACTGTCTGTCAAAGGGACTAAATACTCATTTACCCAAATCAATCCAACTCTAGGATATGACATTGATAATTTCTAGGTAAAGGAATTTTGATTTGATGGAGTTTTTAATTTCTCTTTTATGAAAATATACTGTTATAGAGACTTAGCCATACATATACAGAGATAATGGTGCTGACCAAGAGATTAAATTATTTTATCAAAGCATTACAACCCTTGTTATATTATTTTCCTTCTGCAAATATTTCAGTATGAATAGAGAATTTGAATAAAAATATGGACCTGGACCAGAAGAATGAAACAGCAACAGACTTCATCCTCCTAGGGCTCTTTCCCTGGTTCAGATAGCCCTATCTCCTCATCCTCATCATCCTCTTCATCTACACTATTGCCTTTACTGGAAACTCCATACTAATCATCCTCATCTGGCTGGACTCTCACCTCCACACCCCCATGTACTTCCTGCTCAGCCAGCTCTCCCTCATAGACCTGGCTTACATCTCTAGCACAGTCCCCAAGATGGTCACCAACTATTTCACAGGGAGAAGAACATTTCCTATTTTGCCTGTGCCACTCAGCTCTTTTTCTTCCTAACCCTTGGCCTTGCTGAATGCATCCTGCTGATTCTGATGGCCTATGACTGCTATGTGGCTATCTGTAATCCCTGTTACACAGTCCTCATGAGCCCCAAGGTCTGTCTCCAGATGGCTGCTGCAGCTTGGATTGGGGGAGCCCTTGCTGCCCTTGTACACACTATCTATCCAATGAGTTTTCCTATCTGTGGCTCTAGGGAGATTAATCATTACTTTTGTGAGATGCCAGCCACTCTGAGAATGTCTTGTGTGGAGATATCAGCCTCTGAGATGGTGAAATTTGTGTCAACCATTGTATTTCTCCTGGTCCCATTTATTCTCATCCTGGCCTCCTATACTCTCATCTTCCTCTGTGTCCTCAGAATGAACACTTGCAAAGGTAAGAACAAAGCCCTGGCCACATGTTCCTCCCACCTGACAGTGGTGAGTCTCTACTTTGGTCAGGCCATCTTTATATACATGATACCTACCTCTTCCCGTACACCTGAGCAAGACCAGATGGGAACTGTGCTTGGCACCATAGTGACTCCTACGCTTAATCCACTCATCTACAGCCTGAGGAACAAAGAAGTGGTGGGGGCTCTGAGGAAGTGCATGGGAAGGTGTTGCAAGTGAGAAAATGCCCTGTTTCTACAGTGTCACTTTCAGAAATGCTCCATCCTCTATATTAAAAGCTGCCACGGTCACTGGACTGCTGTACTGGAAATGTAACCTCATAAGAGAGCAGGTAGGTATTAGGACTGATGCCGATTGACATTTGTTTGTTGTAATGGAGTCGTTCTTCCATAGTGGTGACTTCAGTTGAGTACAACAATAATATGTTACTTATCATTAGTCTTTAGAGAAATTACATGGATTTTGACGATAACATCTGCACAGACATAAATGATCTCCATCTTCTTGGACAGCTCCAGTGTATTGGGGTACATGGTACAAAACTTATTGTCATCCTACAGCTAACTTCTTGACAGATGTTTCTTCTTTAAAAATCATCATATCTGCATTTGCTTTCATTTGTCTATTTACTCTTAATGTCCCTGAGTAAATCTCAATTGTCCAAAAGACCAAAGACGACTTGTTCCAGGAAATCTTAATGTATAATCCTCCTTTGTCCAATCTCATATATTATTTTTATATTTTAGTACATACAATTTATGTAGCTGTATGATTTTTTCTTCTAAATTAAAGACTATAGATAGCCATATGTGAATAGAAAGAAGAAGAATTCATATAATTTTTAAGAAATAAGATAGATATTTTTCTTTGTTCCTAGTAATTTTTACCATTTTTAATTTTTCTTTGGTGCATTAATACTCATATTTTTCAAGCTAGTGAATTAGCCCAACATTATAATTTTATAATTCTATTCAGTGTGGCTTCTGAGACTGTAATTTTATATATTTACAGTTAACTGATGCCTTCCTGAAAATACTTATAAATTTAACAATTTAAAAATTAAATGGTATTTTGTTCATAAATATAAAAATAGTATAAAGCAGTTTACAAAATATTAACATCTTGCCGCTTCAGGTACTATTTTTTCATAACGTAAAATCCAACCGATAGAATTGAAAAGCCAAAGAGACTCCTTCTTATCTCATTCCTTTCCCTATTCTCCAGCACTCATCACTTTCCTGGATTCATAATGCATCATGCTTAAGGTTGCTTATATGTGGTTACAATGGTGTATGGCAACAAGTAATCATTTACCTGATTATACACACAAGGTGACAGCTGTTACTGTGTAAGTAGTTTAATTTAAACTGTGTTTTGAGGTAACAGACATTACATTTATAAATAATTATAAAGAATATTGATTTGGTATTAAAAAAATCTTAAATTGGAATGGCATGATATTCATATTACCTTATAAGTTCTAATAAACCTCAAAGCAACAGATTATCTCCATCCCAAACTTTATGGAAGTTTGCATGTTTCCTTAAACACACCCAAAGAATTCAATTTCCAATACTGTAGTTTACAGTTTTAGAATATCAATTTATTTATTTTTTATAGAATCTCATTCCTTAATGAAATTTTTATTTGTTTCAGAGTATTTCTGTCTCCTTTTTCTTGAACATATTAACGATTGGAAGTTTTTTGAAGTTCTTATATTTTTTACTTCAATATCTGAGTTACCCATGATCTAGTTTCTAAAGTCTATTTTTTCCTTAGTTTTAAATAATATATGACTTGGTATATGTAATAATTTACAATTGCCTTCTGGTTATTGTTTACCAAAACCCATAGAGAATCCATAGGATTTAATCTTTCTCCAAATAATTTATGCTTTCTTTTGCTGAATAGACTTTTCAACTGGCCCATCTAGTTCATCCTATGAACCTAGACATCAATTACTCGAACAAGCAGGCTATTAAAACTAGCACTTAAGTGAAATAACTAAATTTCAACTTGGACACAAATATTTATTGTAGCTTTATTCATAATTGTCCATAGTTGGAAGTGACCAAATTGTCTTCCAACAGATGCATGGGTAGACAGACTTTACTGTAGTCATAAGATGGAATAACATTCATCAACAAAAAAATGAGCTATTGATTCATGTAACAAGAGGCGTGAATGTTGAATGCATTATGCAAAGTAAAAAAGCCAGACTCAAAAAGTGTATATTGCATGGTTCCACTTATATGACATAGGAAAGGCAAATTGATAGCCATTGATAACATATCAGCAATTTCCAGGGATTTGAAGAGGACTAAGTGGTTGAATACAAAGGGAATGCATATGGAGTTTTTATGATAATAACCCTCATAGAACCCTTACGTAGGCCACTGTTCCTAAATGACCAGCACATTTTTTTTTTTTTTGGAGGAAGATTAGCCCTGAGCTAAAATCCACCACCCAACCTCCTCTTTTTTGCTGACAAAGATTGACCCTGAGCTAATATCCATGCCCATCTTCCTCTACTTTGATGTGGGACACTTGCCATAGCATGGCTTGTTAAGCAATGTGTAGGTCCATGACTGAGATCCTAACCAGCGAACCCTCATCTGCTAAAGCAGAATGAACTTAACTGATGCAACACCAGGCTGGCCCCAATGTACTGCACATTTTGTCAGCAGACATTAAAAAAGTTCATCCATGAGTAAAATAATGCAGATGGAAAGTGATTCTTTATGACTCTTATAGCTAATTATGGAAATTCACGGAAGTCATTCATATTCACCCCTTTCCTTTTTTTTAGGTGAGTTTTATTGATTTTTGCTCTGGAAATCAATCTATCTTATGATTATTTATATATTATTTTGTAATTTTGTTTTCCCTTATTTTATCATCTTTGGAAGAAAAGGAATTTTAACAAAAGGCTTTGAGTGTGAACAAGGTAATTGAATTTAATAGTCTCATTCACAGAAAGGCAGAACTTAACATGGAAAAATAGACAAAAATGTCAATAAAACTAAAAGTTGGTTGTTGAAAATGTCAATCAAATTGATAAATTTCTAGCTATATTGGCTGAAATTTAGAGAGTGGGAAGGTGACCCATCCCCTCTCTTGACACACACATTCAACCTACAGTGGGATTGGTTTCAGGGTGACCACAATCTCCTATTCAAAAACAGGGTAAACAAGAGGCAAAGTGGCAGTTCGGTCCACAATATTTTAAAACATGGATTTGTTATTATTCAGGTATGGTGAAGCAAAGATCAGGAGATGTCTGCCATGGAAAAGGTAATGTGTTATGATCACAGATACCAAGAGAAAGGGGCATGACATTCCATGAGGGTCACATGAGGAAGTAGCAAAGTCAATTAGGTGGCAGAGGGAATGAGGAGAAAACATGGGCAAAAGCCTTTATTGTGTTTCATTGGAAAGGAAAGGACAAGTCAGGCTAAGTAGGCTTAGCACTGTCTAATGTGGATAATTTCAGTAAGCTCCAAGATGTAACATTGTGTTTAGGTGTCTGGTAACTGGGCCTGGGGTATTTAGGGCAAGTGAGTAGTGGCCTGGAGTATGAAAACCCAATAAAGAAGGTGGCTGGGTGTATAGGTTCTTTATTTGTTGGTTTGCATATAAGAGATGCATTCACAGGTGAGTTGTTTTCTGTCTCTGGAAATTAGCAAACCCTGAGAGGGGTTCCATGGTCAGTGAGGGCCTAGATGTCAAAGCATCAGAAGATAGAAAATAAAAACATATGGTTAATACGCATATAAATTCTACAATCCAATTTAACATATATTGCTAGTCTTCTTATTAGGGTCTAGTACAGCTCTCAGGAAAATTTTTCCAAAACACTTGGCTCCATCGATTTAACTCTTGGTTCAGCTTCTGTGATTTTGGTCCCAGCCAAGATCTTCCTTCCTTTTTTTATAATAGCACAGTTTGCAACTACATAGCTTCCTCAGTCTTCTTGCACACAAAATGTTGAAATCCAAAGATTTCTTTCAATTTAGTGTTCTCTCTGTCATTTTTGGACAAATCTTGGAACTATAACTATTCTCTTAAAGTTTAGGTGGATTTTCTACTAATATCATAGGGATCCACTCCATTATATCAAGGACACAATGACAAATCTCTTTAGGATAAACTCTTCTTTAGCTTGGGCTCCCCGTGAAGCTGCTATGGAAAATATGCCCTTAAGATTTATAGAAATTCTACTAAAGAGAAATTCTGCAAGGCATAACTCTCTAGAGTGGCTTTGTCTATATATGTTTCTATGTTCCAGTTGACCTATGTATTTGTTTCTTGGTTTGAGATCTTTTCTTATTTGAGAATAGTTTGCCATCTGGAGAGGCAAGAAACTTATTTTTGAACCTGCAAAAGCTTGACTCACATATTTAATAGTTTATTTTCAAATTCTCTCTCCATTGGTTCATCACAGGTAGCAAGAAGTGAGATAGCACTCTCAATATTGTGCCTGAAAATTTCATTAGCTTGATCATCAATTTTACTCAGTATAACCCCTATTTTCTGTGTTACCACATAAAATGTATAGTGCATCACTACATAATAGGAGTCTACTTTCTTCCGGCTTCCAGTAACTTTGTCTTTTTTCTTCTTTAAGCTCTAATCAGAAATCTCCTTGAGGCCCTTTGAGCTAATATTAATACTTTTCTCAAGGTTTTTAAGCTTTAACTAACAGTTTCCTTGGGGCTCTTACAGGTTCTGCCCACCACCCAATTCAACAGCCAGTGATACAGGTTTTAGTCTTATCTCAGCATCTTCCCATTTCTGGTACAAAATTAGATTCAGTTATGTATTGCTGTGAAACAAACTAATAAAAATTGGTGAAGTAAAACAATAATATTTATTTTGTTTATAAATGTGAAATTTGGACAGGGCTCAGCATAAGTGGCTCTTGTCAGATGGGACCTGATGTCAGATGGGACAACTTGACTGGAGTCTAGAAGTTCCAGTTACAAGATGGCTCCCTCACATGGCTGGCAGGTTGGTACTGGCTGTTGACTTGAAGCTCAGTTGGAACTGGAGTCTTGGGATGTTAATACCTCTCCATTTGGGCCTCCTTTTGGGCTACTTGGGCTTCCTCACAGAATGGCGGTTGGGTTAAAAGTGCAATTATCCTAAGAAAACAAATCAGAAATACTAGTTTCTGAATAATTTCTGTCATAATTTAAGGGCCAAGACAGTCAAAAAATCGACTCTACTTTATTGTGAGAACATAAGCTTCACCTCTTCTTGGAAAAGTAGCCGACTGTAATACAGCATGTAGGATGGAAAATAATTTTGTACCTGCACTTGGAAAGTGTAATCTGCCACATCTTAGAATCATTGCAAAACTCATATGACTTTTTATATTGTCTTGTTAAAATGTTCCTTAATAAGATAAGCTTTCAACAAAAATAATAAAGTATAATGCTTTCATTATCCTCTTGAGTAATGAATGTATGAATATTACATTAAAGTGATAATTACTTATAACACAAATATAAGAGAAATATTAAATAATATGCATTTCTGATTCATTGAAAAACATTACCTTTGTGATAGTCATGCTTAACACCTTGATTAACACCACAAGAGACTATCGACAGGGATAAAGTAAGAGTATGAAAAGGTTTAATCATTCAAATAAATTTAGTTTTTCTAAGAAACTAGAGGTAATTATGTGGTAGAGAAGACTGACATCATCAAGATGATGATATAAGTCATTCTCAAATTCAGTCTTCATTGCAGAAAGAATCACTAGCAACTGTCTATAGACAAGACACCACTGTGAAGACCCTAGAGCACAGGCAAGAGCCTGAAGCACCCCTCTGGACCACAGAGACTAAGAAGGGCTTCATTAGAAGTATAAAAGAAAGAGCCACACTCTGACAGCATTGCCCCTCCCCTAGGCTAACAAAGCTTCCCACTGAGAAGGCCTCCCTTGGCTAATGGTTACTCCAGTGGCAAAAAGAGAGCCCAAGGTGAACATCAAGCTCCCCAGGATGTAAGTTGCTTCCTGGGAGGCCTGTTGAGGTCTTAGCTCACAAGAATTATGGGGGATTCTACAGAGCTGGTACACTGGAGATTAGATTGTGACAGAGAAGGAGGGTTGGGCTTACAGCAACTGGCACTCAATTCTTGGTAGACTGAGGATTTACCCTAAGCAGCACCAGAGTATAAATCCCCACCAGCAGCTCTGCCCATCTATAGACACAACATAATTCCCCATCTGACCAGGGCACTTGGTTCACAGTTATACTTCATGCAGGACCATAAAAAATGGGAATTTCTAGCCTTGGACCCTGTTCTGCTGCTCTACTTGGGCAGGGAAGTTAATTCATAACCCTGCTTGCTGCTGAGCACTACTTCCAGCCTTGCCTGACTAGGAAACTTGGACAGAGCACCCAGAAAGCTGCATATCCCAGACGCTCTTAAGTAGTGATCCTGGGCAGTCAGTATGTCTCTGTACAGGGATAATCAGTGACCCCCTCTGGCCAGGGAGCTGCGTGTGAAGTTCTGCCTTATTTGGTCCAAAAATAATGACACTTTCCAACCTTGGGGCCCTGACCACTGCTGAATACAGCCTTCAGACCCACTTAACCAAGAAATCTAGTGAGAGTGCATGGAAAACTATGTAGACCATATTGGAGCCATTTATTTTGTCACATGAGCAGAGAACCTAGACATTTGGCTCTGCCCATCTTCAGAGTAAAACCAGTGACCCCATCTGCCTAGGAAATTCAGCACACATTTCTTCTTAATGTGCTTTCCTAAAAGCAAGCCCCTCACTTTTCCACAACTTTTGCTAGGAAGAATATAAAGATCTCACCGTTGTGACTCAGCAATTGGAAACATTCTTGGTCTACTACTTTGCCTGTGTCCTTGATAAATTATTTCTTTCTTCTCAGTCCTTCCAACACTGCTAACCCATTCAGAAAGAAACTTCGGGATCAGTGGAAAGCATTGGGGATAGATATAGAAAATACATTACAAAACTCCTATATCCCAGTGTAAAATCAAGGCCACTATTCAAAACCTTCAAATTATGCTATTCTGAATTATAATAAATACATATATACTTTAATTTTTTTACAAGAAAGTCAGTCAAACTCTTGGAATTTAAGCTCAGAATTATGATGGGAATCAAAGACCCATTGGGCATTACTATACCTCTCTCAATCCAGTAGTTAAAGTATATTTATCTTACCTGAGGGCAATAGCTACAGGTGCAAAGTTAGAAGTCATCCATATTTAACCTTAGCACAATCTCTCCATCTCATGAAATTTCACGTTGTTTAGACCCTCCTTCTCACTTAAAATACATAATATTTTTCTTCTCCCAGTAATACTTGCTAAAAATTGCTGCTTCTATCTCCAGCACCTGTCACCATCTACAATTACTTAAATCAGCTTTTTAACTCCCTTTCAGAGAAGGGAGAAACTCACTGTTGGCTAACACTAGGGAGAGCAGAGCGAGGGAGGGAAAGTTATTTGAATGTTTTGAATTTTGTTAAGAGAGGATATGTGAGAAGCTGAAAGTTGGTTCAAATCATATCAACAATTACTAATTCATGTTCCATCTTATTTCATTTCTATCTGCACTCACTTTATAAAAAAGTATTAAAATCCAACCCAGTTTGGCATTTGCACTATGTATACTCTTTTTCAGAGTCATTCCTCTCCCAGATATTTATAAGGTCATCACCTTCACTTTTTCAAGACTTTGCTTAAATATCATATTTATTATTACATTATATTTCCCTGTGTCCCATCACAGAACAATAGAAATTATTTTTATATTAGCCCACCCTCAGTCTTTCATGCATCTGGCTACTCTGACCTGTTTCTGTCGCCCCTTTCTTCTTCTAAAATATTAATGATTTATGCATTTGTTTCTTACTTTTAGAATTCATCCATTAAAGAACATAAGCTTCAAGGGCCTGCCTGGTGATGTAGTGGTTAAGGTTGTTCACTCCACTTTGGCATCCCAGGGTTTGTAGGTTTGGATCCCTGATGTTGACTTAGCACTGTTCATCAAGCAACACTGTGGCAGCATCCTACACAAAATAGTGGAAGGTTGGAAAACTTTATCTCAGTGAGAATGTTCCTCAAGCAAAAAGAAGAGAATTAGCAACAATTGTTAGCTCAGGGCCAATCTTCCTCACACACACACAAAAACATGTAAGCTCTATAAGGCTGAAATTTTTATTTATGTCACTTTTATTTATGTTGCAAAATGCCTAGATCAGTACTAGAACTTAATCTCACTCAATGAATATATATTTAGGCAAATAAATGAATTAATGCTGTTCAGAAAAAAAATCCAGATCAGAGACGTATATTAATATATATATTTTTTTATGAAAGTTAATATATGTAAATAATATATCAATATATAAGGAAATTGTGACAGCATAGGGAAGTGAGTTATATGGAGAAGGCCACCAATCCTAAGGTGGTACCTTAGAATTCTACATTCTGAAAGACAAAAAAAGGAACAGAAAAAGAACAGATTATTAGATAGGAACACTGGGGACTTTTTTTCTGTAGTCCAGAATATAACGTTTTTAATAGAAGGGTATATTCACCTTATCCAACGGTGCTCCTAAATTTGACTATTGGTGCAAGAATAATGTAGATGATAAATGACCTTACTCTCAGTTTTTTAATATATGCAGAAAAATCTCAGATGGAACAGCCTTATGAAAGGTTGAGGGAAGCAGCACTGGAAAGTGTAAAATTATGAGATATTATTTTGAGGAATTTTATAATAAAAGTCATGTGAGTTATGATGTATTAGCTTGGAATGACTGTGAAGTTGGAAGATCGTTTTTGGATACAAGAAATAGCTGCATGTTATTATGCTGGAGGAATTATCCAATAAAAATAAAAGTTATGATAGGCAAAAGATATTGGAGCCCTCACCTCTCATAATATATGAAAGATGAATATGTGTATATACAACATAATTAGATGGATGGATTTTGTAACTAATAGATATGCTCTTTCTTTTGCTTTAATTTATTATAAAAGTGAATTATCTTAGTGTTTGATTATAATAAAAGAGATCCATGATCTAGTATGTACATAAATAAATGATTACTTTTTTTAAAAAATGAAGAGAAGTGATAGCTCTTTCTTAGAGAAGCATCCCAATTAATAAATGTAGATGGAATAAGAAAACAAATTCACTACATAAATGATTCTAATAATTTTTGTAGGCAAAATTTATGAAATACTGCCAAATTTTGAATGTTTAAGCAAATTTTTATGTGTGCATTCTCAAAGCACTTCCTTAAGTTATTTGCTAATTACTGTAGTGGTTTTAAAATATATCCACAAGTTCATTAATATTTCTTTGCTATGCTTCTCTCAGCAGATTAATTCTACTTCCCTTCATTGTTGGCTGGATGCATTGATTAGGTTCTAACACTAAACTACAGAAAGAAGAAAATAACTTTACAATGGAGAAACACAAGCCTTAACCAAACAACTAATGTTCACGCAACTTGTGTGAAGTCATGTTGATGTAGTGTACACTTTTATTTGATGCAATGTGAAGGGTGCCCTAATTCAGTGGTATTCTTTCTAAATCCTAAAGTCCCAATATACTTATGAGAAAACATAAGACAAACTCATATTGAGGAAAATTCTATAAAATAACAGACCAGTACCATTTAAAAATAGCCATCTCATGAAAAACAGAGTCTATCACAGAGGATGTTAAGAAAACAATGAGGGGGCTGCCCCATGCCCTAGTGGATAAGTTCCATGTGCTTTGCTTTGGTGACCTGGGTTTGATTCCTGGGTGCAGACCTATACCACCCATCAGTGGACATACTGTGGTGGTACCCCACATACAAAACAGAGGAAAATTGGCACAGATGTTAGCTCAGGGCAAATCTTCCTCAAGCAAAAAGAGGAAATTGGCAACAGATGTTAGCTCACAGTGAATCTTCCTCAGCCAGTAAAAAAGAAAAGGAAACATAAAATAATGAAAAAAAGCAATATGATATTCAGGGTTGTATCTAGTGAATAGATATAAAGACTGGATCCTAGATTGTAACACAAAAAGACATTACTAGAAAAACTGGGAAAACAAAAACGAAGTCTGTGTTTTAGTTAGAATACAAAAAGAAATACTTCTAGACATGAAAACTAACGTGTCACAAATAAAAACATATAATGGATGAGGAAAATGACAGATGAGACATCGTAGAATAAAATATTAATAAACTTGAAGATGGCAATAGAAATTGTACAAAATGAAACACACAAAGAAAAATAATATTAAAATATAAAAGAAGACAAATGAACTGTGAGACAATTTAAGACAGCCTAATATACATATAATAGACACGCCAAAAGAGAGGAATGAGAAGAGAAGAAAGATATGATACTTTTTAAGTAACTCCTCAGATTATATAAATTTACAAATGTGATGGTAATGATAAATCCACAAATGCAGGAAGCTCAACAACTCATAGTATGGTAAAGATAGAAACTTTACTAAGGCACACATTACTCAAAATCAGCAATAAATATAATTTTTAAAAAACAACCAGAGGAAAACAGGACACAGTGCAAAAAGAGATAAAAGCTCAGGTCACCAGAAAGTTTATATCAATAAAAAATATGCAATCAAAAGACAGAGAAGCATCATGTTCAAACTAAAAATGAATAAATGAAATTTTCCCAGAAATAGTTTTTGAAAACTAAGGTAAAATAAACAGTTTTGAGGTATATACATAATGAAATAAGTAATCACCAACAGATATATGCAACAACAGATATTAAAGGAAACCTTCAAGTAAAAGGGAAATGATACAAGAGTGACATATTGGTATAGAGAAAAGAATCAAGAATACTGGTAATAGTAGCTACATAGGTTAGAATATAAGATAATTTTTATTGTTGTTTAAGTCTCCTTAAAATATAGACTCATTTCGATTTCATTTCCATGGAATATCTTCCCAAGCAAATGGAAACCAAATTAAAACTGCTAGCTATACTTATACCAGAGAATATAGATTTTAAGACAAAAGACCACAATAGGGGACAAAGTATATAATTATCTTTATTTAAAAGATAAATGGGTCAATCTAACAAAAGGGGATAATATTTGTTAATATATACGCAACCAACATGGGAGCATTTAAGAATATAAACTTAATATTATCATACCTAAAGAGAGAAATAAATTGCAACAGAATATTTATAGGAACCACTAGCACCACACTTTCATCAATGAATACATAATCCAGATAGGTAATCAATAAGGAAACAGTGTCTTTAAACAGCATGTTAGACTAGGACTTAATAGACCTATAAACATAAACTGAAAATTCCATTCAACAGCAACATCATAG
This sequence comes from Equus caballus, assembly GCF_041296265.1. Taxonomy (NCBI): domain Eukaryota; kingdom Metazoa; phylum Chordata; class Mammalia; order Perissodactyla; family Equidae; genus Equus; species Equus caballus. Next base: position 3,244,750 of record NC_091702.1, read on the forward strand.
GGGCTGGCCTCCTAGCTGAGCTGTTAAGTTCACCTGCTCTGCTTCAGCAGCCTTGGGTTTCACCAGTTTGGATGCTGGGCACAGGTCTAGCACAGCTTGTCAGGCCATGCTGAGGCAGCATCCTACATAGCAGAGCCAGAAGTACCTAAAACTAGAATGTACAAGTATGTACTGGGGGATTCAGGGAGAAGAAAGAAAAAAAAAGGAAGATTGACAACAGATGTTAGCTCAGGTGCCAATGGTTAAGAAAAATAAAAGAGTGGCTGGCCGCGTGGCCGAGTGGTTGAGTTTGCGTGCTCCGCTGCAGGCAGCCCAGTGTTTCGTTGGTTCAAATCCTGGGCGCGGACATGGCACTGCTCATCAAACCATGCTGAAGCAGCATCCCACTTGCCACAATTAGAAGGGCCCACAACAAAGAATATACAACTATGTACTGGGGGGCTTTGGGGAGAAAAAGGAAAAAATAAAATAAAATCTTTAAAAAAAGAAAAATAAAAGAAACATCATGCACATTTTTCTCAAGTACACAAAAAAATCATCTAGGATACATCATATGTCAGGTTGCAAAACAAATGTTAATAAATTTAAGAAGATTGAAGTCATATCAAGCATCATTTCAAAGCACTATAGTGTGGTACTAAAAATCAATTACAAGAAGAAAATGGAAAAATTCACAAATATACGGAGATTGGATATACAATATACCAAGACTGACTCATGAAGAGATAGAAAATCTCAACAGACCAATTAGTAGCAAGGATACTGAATCCGTAATCACAAACCTTACAGCAAAAGTCCAGGACCAGGCCACTTTACTGGTGAATTCTACTACCAAACATTTAGAGAATAATTAATATCAATCCTTCTCAAACTCTTCCTAAAGAAAGAAGAAGGAACATTTCCAAACTCATTTTGTGAGGCCAGCATTACCCTAATAACAAAAGAAGTCAAATATAGTACAAGAAAACAAAATTACAGGTTAATATCCCTGCTTAACAAAAGTGCAAAAATTCTCAACTAAATGTTAGAAAACTGAATTCAGTAATACATTAAAAGAATGGTACAGCATAATCAAGTAGGACTTATCCAGGGATTGAAGGTTAGTTCAACATTTGTAAATCGAGCAATGTGATACACCACATTAATAAAATCAAGGCTAAAAGCATATGATTATTTCAACAGTTGCATAAAAAATCATTTTTAAAAACAACATTCATTTATGATAAAAATTCTCAATAAAATAAGTATAGAAGAAACTTACCTTAACACAATAAATTCCATATAGGAAACTCCCACTGCTAACATAATCAGTTGGAGAAAATTGAAAGATTTTTCTCTTAGATCCAGTACAAAGCAAGGATGCCTGCTCTCACCATTTCTATTCAAGAGAGCTCCAAACAAGATAAGCCCAAAGAGGCCCACACCAAGACATATCATAATCAAAATGTCCAAAATTAAAGACAAAGAAAGAATCCTAAAAGCAGCAAGAGAAAGGCCACAAGTGACATATAAAGGGAAGCCCATCAGGCTATCAGTAGACTTCTCAGTCGATACCCTACAGGTGAGAAGAGAATGGCACGACATATTTAAAGTGCTAAAAGGAAAAAATCTATAGCCAAGAATACTCTATCCATCAAGGTTGTCATTCAGAATGGAAGGAGAGATAAAGAGCTTCCCAAACAAGCAAAAACTAAAGGAGTTTATCACCAAGAAACCAGTTATGCAAGAAATGCTGAAGGGACTTATTTAAATGGGAAAGCAATAACCACAAATGGAGATAAAAAACATTACCAAAAAAACCCAAAACAACAACAACAACAAAACCAGGCAATAAAATCACTTGTAAGGTAAAAATATAGTAAAGACAGCAGATCAACTACCTGTGAAGATAATATGAAGGTTAAAAGACAAATGTACTATAATCACCTATTTCAATGATAAGAGGGTAATAAATAGACACACACTAATCAGAAACAATATATGATGTAAAAAGCATTTAATGTGGGCAGAAGGGAGTGAAAAAGAAGAGCTTTTAGAAAGAGGTCAAGCTAAAGAGTCTATCTACTCAATATAGACTGTTATATGCATAGTATATTAAATAGGATCCTCATGGTAACCACAAACCAGAAACCCATAACAAGCAGGAAAAAAAGTAAGACAAAAGAAATAAAACGCCTTACTAAAGGTAGACATCAAACCATAAGGGAAGAGAGGAAGAGAAAAAGAAAGGTACAGAGAAGAATCACTAAAACACTCAGGAAAAAAAAAGTGACAAAATGGCCAACTGGATGAAAAAACAAGACCCATGCATATGCTGCATACAAGAGACACACATCAAACCTAAAGACACTCACAAACTGAAAGTGAAAGGATGAAAAAAGATATTCCATGCAAATGGCAAAGAAAAGAAAGCAGAGGTAGCAACACTTATAGCAGACAAAATAGACTTTAAAACAAAAAGTGTAATAAGAGAGAAAGATGGGCACCACATAATGATAAAGGGAACAATCCAACAAGAAAATATAACTCCCAAAAAATAAAAGTCCAGGACCTGATGGCTTCCATGGTGAATTCTACCAAACATTCAAACAAGACATAATACCCATCCTTCTCAAACTCTTCCAAAATATTGAACAGGTAGGGTGGCTTCCTAAGTCCTTCTACAAAGCCAACAACATCTGATACCAAAACCAGAAAAGGACAACACAAAAAAACAAAATTACAGGCCAATGTCACTGATGAACATTGATGCAAAAATCGTCAACTAAATACTAGCAAATTGAATACAGCAATACATTAAAAAGATGATACATCATGATCAAGTGGTTTTCATTCCAATGATGCAAGAATGGTTCAACACCCACAAATCTATCAACGTGATATACCACATTATCAAAATGAAGAAATAAAATCACATGATCATCTCAATAGAGGCAGAGAAATCATTTGAAAAGATACAGCATCTATTTATGATAAAAACTCTAAATAAAATGTGTATAGAAGGAAAATACCTCAACATAATAATGGCCATATATAACAAACCCACAGCAAATGTCATTCTCAATTGAGAAATACTGAAAGCTATCCCTCTAAGAACAGCAATGAGACAAGGATGTCCACTGTCACCACTCTTATTTAACATAGTATTGGACGTCCTAGCCAGAGCAATCAGACAAGAAAAAGAATTAAAAGTGATCCACATTGGAAAAGAAGAAGTGAAACTGTCACTCTTTGCAGATGACATGATGTTTTATCTAGAAAATTCTAAAGAATCCACTAAAAAACTTGTAGAAATAATAAAGGAATACAGTCAAGTCACGGGATAAAAAATCAACATACAAAAATTTGTTGTGTTTCTATACACTAACAACGAAGTAGCAGAAAGAGAAATTAAGAAAACAATCCCATTTACAACTTCAAAAAAATAAAATAAAATAAAATAAAATACCCAGGAATAAACTTAACCAAAGAGGTGAAAGATCTGTACACCGAAAACTATAAAACATTGTTGAAAGAAGTCGAAGAAGACACAAAGAAATGGAAAGATATTCTGTGCTCTTGGATTGGAAGAATTAACATATTTAAAATGTCCATACTTCCTAAAGCAATCTACATATTCAACACATTCCCTATCAAAGATCCAACAACATTTTTCACAGACAAAGAACAAAGACTCCTAAAATTTATATGGAACAACAAAAGACCCCGAATAGCCAAAGGATTCCTGAGAAAAAAAGAACAAAGCTGGAGGTATCACACTCCCTGATTTCAAATTACACTACAAAACCATAGTAACCAAAACAGCATGGTACTGGCACAGAAACAGACACACAGATCAATGGAACAAAATTGAGAGCCCATAAGTAAATCCACATGTTTATGGACAGCTAATATTCGATAAGGGAGCCAAGAGCATACGATGGAGAAAAGAGAGTCTCTTCAATAAATGGTGTTGGGAAAATTTGAAAACCAAATGCAAAAGAATGGAAGTAGACCATTCCCTTACACCATGCACAAAAATAAACTCAAAATTGATTAAAGACTTGAGTGTAACACCTGAAACTGAGAGACTTCTAGAAGATAACATGGGCAGTATGCTCTTTGACATCGGTCTGAGTAGCATATTTTCAAGTCCCATGTCTGACAGGGAAAGGGAAACAAAAGAAAAACTTAACAAATGGGACTATATCAAACTCAAGATCTTCTGCACAGCAAAGGAAACCATCAACAAAACGAAAAGACAAGCTAACAATTGGGAGAAGATATTTGCAAATGATATATCAGATAAGGGCTTAATATCCAAAATATACAAATAACTAATGCAGCTAAACAACAACAAAAAACAACAACCGAATTAAAAAATGGGCAAAGATCTGAACATTTACTTCCCCAAAGAAGATACACAGATGGCCAAAAGGCATATGAAAAGATGCTCAACATCATTAGCTATCAGGGAAATGCAAATCAAAGCTACAATGAGGTATCACCTCACTCCCGTCAGAAAGGGTATAACTAACAAGACAGGAAACAACAAATGTTGGAGGGGATGTGGAGAGAAGGGAACCCCTGTTCACTGCTGGTGGGAGTGCAAACTGGTGCAGCTACTATGGAAAAGAGTATGGAGTAATTATCCTCAGAAATTTAAGAATAGATCCACCATATGATCCAGCTATCCCACTGCTGGGTATTTATCCAAAGAACTTGAAAACACAAGGGCATAAAGATACTTGCACCCCTATGTTCATTGCAGCATTATGCACAATAGCCAAGACTTGGAAGCAAGCTAGGTGCCTGTCAAGGGACGAGTGGATAAAGAAAATGCGGTATTTATACGCAATGGAATACTACCCAACCATAAGAAGTGATGAAATCCGGCCATTTGTGACAACAGGGATGATCCTTGAGGGTATTATGCTGAGTGAAATTAGTCAGAGGGAGAAAGTCAAATACCATGTGATCTCCCTCATGCATAGAAGATAAAAACAATGACAAACAAACACATACCAATGGATATTGGATTGGTGGCTACCATAGGGAAAGGAGGGGAGGGCAAAAGCGGTGATTAGTATGTGAGGGGATGGACTATAATTAATCTTTGGGTGGTGAACATGATATAATCTTCACAGAATTGGAAATATATTATGATGTATATCTGAAACCTATATAATGATATAATCCAATGTCATTGCAATTAAAATTGTTTTTAAATTAAATAAAATATATATATATAAAAGAAATGAACAAATAAATAAAAAAGGTGGAAATAATACCATTTTCAATAACAGATGAAACTCTATGGCATTATGCTGAGTGAAACAAGCCAGACACAGAAAGGTAAATATCACTTAGTATCACTTATATGTGGGATGTAAAAAGAAAAAAGATGTCCAATTCATAGACAGAGTTGCCATGGTCCAAAGGGTAGGAGAAATGCAGAGATGTTTGTCAAAAAGTACACATTTTCCATTATAAGATGAATAAGTTCTTAGGATCTAATGTACAACTTGGTGACTATAGTTAATAATACTGTACTATGTACTTGAAATTTTCTAAGAGAGTAGATCTTAAGCATTTTCACCAGACACACACACAAAAAGGTTTCTATGTGAATTAATGGATCTGTTAAAACAATTGTGGTAAATATATTTATCTTAAATCATCTCTTCTACACTATATAGAACATTTTATTTGTCAATTATACTTCAATAAAGCTAGAAAACACAGCTGGAACAAGCAGACATCTACATGCCAAAAATAAATAAATAAATAAAAAGGACACAAGGTGGCATTGGGAGATATTGGATATGTCTAGTATCTTGATTGTGGTAATGATATAATGGGTGTTTGAATATATCCAAACTCATGAAATAGTATGCATAAAATATGTAAGGATATTTGTATATCAATTGCACCTCAATTAAGCTCTTTAAAAAAATGAACCCAGACGCAGACATTCTACAACTTTCACAAAATTTTTTACAAAATGATCTATATGTAATGACCAAAATGTAAACTGGGATACTGTCAAACATCTAAGAAAAAATATACAACAAAATTTAGGTGGCCTTGTGTTTGAAATTAGATATAAAACCTTGTGTTTTTCTATGCAAAACACGATGTATAAAAGAAAAATTGACGTTAGACTTTCTTAAATTAAAAACTTCTGCTTTGTAAAAGACAAGAATTGATAGAATTGAAAAACAAATCACATACTAGTAGACAATATTTACAAAACAATATTTGCACCAGATATATTACATATATATCATGAAGAACGTGTATTCAAATTATACAAAGAAATCTTAAAAGTAAATAAAACAACCTTATTGAAGAAAAAATAAAAATATCTTAAAATACACCTCATCAAAGATGATATACAGATGGCAAATGAGCTTAAGGAAATGTGATCATAACCATATGTCATTTGGGAATTTCCAAACCACAATGAGATACATGTACATAGCTACCAAAATTGATAAATCCAGAAAACTGACAATACAAAGTGCACATCAGGATAGAAGGAATACAAGATCTCTTTAATTGACAATGAAAAAGCAAAATGATACAGTCATATTAGAAGAGAGTTTGGCATTTTCTTACAAATACAAGCATAGTCTTTCTATACAATCCAGCAATGGGGCTTCTGGATATTTACCCAACTAATTAAAAAACCTGTGCACTGATATCTATGGTAATTTAATTTATAATTTCTAAGCACTGGAAGCAGCCAAGATGTTCTTCAATAGCTGAATGTAGAAACAACTGCTGTACATCTATAAAATGGATTATTATTCAGACATGAAAGGAAATGAACTATCGAGCCACAAGAATATATGAATCTTAAAAAACTTATTTCTAAGTGGAAGAAGCAATTTTAACAGGCTATATTGTATATCACCAATTATAATTTCATTCTAGGAAAAGCAAATATATGAGAAAATAAAAATGTCAGTGCTAGCCATGGTCTTGGTGGAAGAAGATAGAGAGTTGAATAGGTGAAGCATAGGGGATTTTTTAGTGTGGTGAAATTATTCTTCATGATACTGTAAATATGGATAGATGACATTAGGCATTTATCAAAACACATGGAGTTTTATGACACAGAGAATAAAACAATGTATGCAAACAAAAAATCATTTAGGTGGCTGATGGAATCCCTGAGTTGAATGCAAACTGTGAAAAAACAATCTCACTGCCTTACAAATCTATGAAAAACGTCTCAATGAAGGAGGTGGGTGAAAGGGTGCAGAAATACATAATTTGGGAAATGAGTGGATGCTGCAAAACTAAAGAAGAAATAAACTGTACAGAAACACTGTACTGTAGTTGATAAAGTTGTTTCTGAGAAAGTATTGTTAACAGTGCTGATACTTCCACACATGTGTACTGAAATCGAACTGATGAATAAATGGATTGTGAATGGTGGGAAGAAAGTTATCACTTCTGGACTGGGAGTTTATAGATAAGCAAGTGGAAGAGGCTAGAATGATGCCTGTGGGAATAAATTAGAGTTGAAGACATCAGTATGAATTTAATTTAGCTTAATATAGGTACAAGAGTTCGTGTGTAGACATATTTATAGATGTCTGAATATATACAGTTAGTAATCACACATATATTTCCTTGCCACGTCAGTTCATATGACCTAGAGGCCCTGACAGCAATAAACAGAGCTGGTACCCAGATCTTGATTCTAATACCTTGCTCCAAGAAAAGGAAACAGCTCTTCTTGGAGAGATGACTGATTCTGGGCTTTGAGATGGAAATAAGATGAGCCTGAAGCATCTTTTAATGTAAGAAAGTAATGAAATACTGCTCAAAAAAAGCCAAGAATGATGGGGTATGTCAAAGGAACATATCAGCTAACTGAAGGAGCTCTCAATTGCCAACACTGAAACAATTTGAGCAATAAAATAAATAAAGTAGTAGAATTATAACCCAAATTCTTTAATGCATATCAATGAGTGTACACCAATATAAACTGTTGAATAGTAAATAAATAAATGAGAAGATACAAATCTGTGCAGAAGAATACCAACAATTTATGTAGATATTCTACTCTGAAGGAAGATACACCCCACTCCTTAAGTATGGGATGCACATACAAAAGTCTGTACAAAGACTATAATATGGAAAGAAGGGAGAAAGAGTAACTTTACAGTGGGGAAATCTAACAAACACCATCTCAACCAGGTGTGGAACAATAACATCAATAGAAAGGCATGTTGACAATATGTACTTTGATGTGATGAGATGAAAATGACAATTTAGCACTCTGATCTTCTGGTCCAAAATCTATCATCCCAATCTAATCATGAAAACCGAAAGAGAGAGAAATCAAAATTGAAAACTATTTTATGAAACACCTGAGCAGTACTGCCTAAAACTATCAAGTTCTTCAAACACAGTGAAAGCTGGAGAAACTGTCACAGCCACTGGAGGCTAAGAAGAAATAAGGATGAAATTAATGTATAATGGGAAGGATGTGTTAATAATAGCAGAAACTGGAAGTTGAGCTCAAAGAAACTCTCTGTACTATCATAACATACTTTTTGTAAATGTACAACTGCTCAAAAATAAAGTTCATTAAAAATTAGAGTATCATTAAATGCAAAATCGTTGGAAATGATGAGCTCTGAACGTGTCTCCAAACGCCATTAAATGCCCTATACAAATAGTATTGTTGCCATCAGTCACATTCTTCATTCATAAAGTAGGATAAAGATACCAAATTCAAATTCTTTCAAAATCTTTTTGAAAGATTTAAATAGAATAATAAATGTAATATGTCTGGCAATGTTTCCAGTAAAAATTCACTAATTAATGGAAAAAATAATCTGAATTTTTGGATACATCATTTTCCACCTCTGAAAGACTTATTTTTCACACATTCTCACTGTCACTGTGCTTTTTCATCTCTCAGTATCACTCTCATATTTTCAGGCAGCAATAGTTTGTTCCTCACATTGACCTGGGTAACTTTTACACAGAGCAGATCTCATCATGGCTGTCCTCTGACATAAAACCTGCACTTCCTTTCTATTAATTTCAAGACTAAGTTTCAACCCTGTAGCCAAAATATAAGACTCTTTGTTAATCTGACCATTGCCTATCAGGCCATACTCATGTTGTTTCACTTTGCATATCCTGCTACCTATTATAGATCAGATAATAAGAAATATTTGTCATTTTGTAAACACACTTTACGGTTTAATTAATCCCTAAATTTCCTCCACTGGCTCATCCTGGAGTGGTCATAGCCCTTGAACAGCTGGAAGAATTTTAACACCTTCTTCAAGGCTCAGACAAATATAAGCTTGTCTGTAAAGTCTTCCTTCCACTGAAGAATCAACTTCTTTGCATCCACTTCAACAGATTTCAATGTTATCTCAGGATATTATATTTATTTATTTTTACATCTAATCATGTTTAGAAAATAAGTACCTTGAGAGAATAAACAATGTCTTAGTCATTTCTTTATTTCCAGAATAAAATTTAGTGCCTATCATATATTAGTTGCTGAAAAAAGTTTGTGGAATGACTGCAAGAACAAACTGTTGAATAAGGATAAACAGACTCCCAATAATGGTAGAAAGAACAAGCAATGAAAGAAGGGAAAATACTATTGAGGTATGAAGGCCCCATGATTAAGCATACATGTCATAAGAGACAGATCAGAGAAAGATGTTTTAATGTATCCAGAGTTTCCTTCCAGAATCAGAGTTTTAATAGCCAGAACTTGGTATCATTAAATTCTCCTTAACTTATTATCCCTGTTGATACCCCAAAAGTAACTGTCAATAAAAGAGGTTGCTCACACCATAACACAATCCCTTAGCAATTGTGAAGATGCTGTGGTTCAACCAGATGTTCTCACAGAACAGCCTGAGATCACCAATCCAGCTTCTTCCATGCATGTTTGATGATGTTGGAAATTGTGTCCCCAAGAAAGGTGAGTAGATGGTCCCACTTATGGAGGCTGTGGAAGACAAATTTGTGTTTTATTATCACCTAAAGTTAGAAGAATTGATTTTAGTGGGCATGGTGGAAGCACTGACATTTCCTCTGTTTGTAGGGGCTGAATTCTCATGACTAGTGTAAATGAAATATTCTTTTGTCTTTCTTCATCTTGAGAGACTTAGTTCTCTGGAGCTAGGAGGAAAAAAGCATAATGAAAATTTGTCCCAATTTTGGTCTCAAGAAACAGCTTTGGCATTTCATGACCATCTCTTATTTCACTAAACTTCTCTATCCAACAAGGAGATCACCTCGCTTTAGGTACCCTCACTATTATGTCAGAATATCTCATAATAATTGTCCAATCCCTGCTTTGGATGAGGGATTCTGGATATTCTAAATATCTTTCTCCAATCTCTATTCTCTACTGCTGGCTTAGAATCATGGAATTTCTCCCTCTCGGCAGGATTTCTCCTTTTTTATTGCTTCCTCTTTCTCTTTTGTTGTAGGCAAAATCTATTTAATATTACTCAACTATTTTATTTTTCAGGCATTTTGAAAATTATTACGCAGCAACTACTATGTGGTAGGCAATAAACTATGTTCTAGGGATGAAGGAATATGTAAGAAATTGTTTCTTCTCTAACATAGCTCACAGCCTAAACAAGACAAGGGGCATAAAAACAAATAAATACAATAACCTGAAGTGGCACTGAAATCTGATGAAGAGGATATAAATATAGTGAACTCTTCCAAAAGTGATTTAATGAAGACTACACAGATGTGCTTATGTGTACTGAGTCTTCAAGGTGGAGATGTAAGAGCTCACCAGGGAAAGGCATCAGGACAAATCTGGGATTTGATTAAACTGTAAGTTCTACTCAAAATATTTCAAATAGTTTATATTACCTGACCAACAATCAGAATCATATAATGAAAATTGCAACATGACCCTGGGCTGATAGGCAGCAGCCAGATATCAGAGATGCATACATTTAGGCTATAAGATTGATATTAATTACTAAATTGGTGGAGGATCTTTGTAGGTTTTATGGCAGGAGATGTCCACCATTTCAGCTCTGTCTTTGTAAATGTCACCCTGGGTCAGTGGGAAGAACAAAGTATTGCTACTATGAAAGACATAAGAAAATGGGAAGGACTGAAAGAACAGAGGAGAAGTGCCAAAGGAATGGTGGGAAATGATTGGGCACATGGCAGGGGTAAAAAATATATATATATATTATTTTGAAAAATTGATTAGCAAAAATCATAGAGTAGGGGACATTGGAGGAAAGTCATTTATATGAAACATCACAAAAACTACCTAGAAATATAAGCAGAATCAACCTTTTTGGAACTCTGGAAGACATTCAAAGGTTTACAACAAAGAATAAAATGCTAAAGCACAAAAAGGTGAATTAAACATGATAGGAGAGCCTTGGGAAAATTTAAGCTACACCTCCCTATTCCTCCACCTTGGTTCAGCAGAGGCCAGGGAGATGGATGCCTGCATTCCCATTGTAGCTTCCATATTTTGGAGAAAGGATAACAAAGAGTGTCTAAGAAATTGTGTTTTTGATATGGCCTACCTCACAGTAGTCTGAAGGAGTGACATAAGAGGCTAGCAGTTGAGGAATGATGTCAGCATCATGGTAGAGTGAGTTGTTCCCTTTGTCAGTCATCTCTAAATTGCAAACAGTAGGGCATCCATAGAGCAATAAAGGACTCTCTGCACAGCAAAACAGAGCTCCTGAGGCTTCCATACATCCATACATCTGAAGAAGGGCCAACAGAATCTCCTGGAGGTGGTAGTATCAGGGGAGGAATGATGACAGCTCCTGAGACTGGAGGTTCCAGGAATTGCAGGCTTATCTATGACCACAGGCACTAGAAACTGAGGAAATAGTCACAATGGACACCCCAGAAATCTAGTCAGCTGATACTCCCAGAGGAGCAAGGAATCACTATGGGACCATTATCAGAGGGTGTGTGAACCCTAATGATACATGTTACCTAGCCTCCTTACATTTTTCCAGAGATGGCACCTTTGACACCAGCCCTTTCAGCAGCAGTGGCTGTATCCAAGGCCCTAATACCCTGGCAAGAGTGGTGATGCCTGTGACCTGAGATTCCAGAAATCACACCAACACCCATGAACAGAGGCTGCAGGAGCCACAACAGCACTTGTGGCTCAGCCTCTACCCCTTCCAAACATTGTCAGGTGGTGCCCATAACCTGAATCTTCAGGAGCCTCAGCACAGCCCGCAACACAGTCCACAGTGGGGAGAACCCTAATTCCAGTCCTGCCAGCAGTGTGGGCTACATGTAACCTCCCAGGCCCCTGGCAGCAGTAGTGGCTCCTGTGACCTGAGTTTCCAGGAACAAAAGATGGCCAAATACCATAAGCTAAAGAAGCCCCAGAAGCACTTGTGATCCAGGTAGCCCTTGCCCCAGGGCAGTGGTGGTGGTGCCCATGATCATGGCCAAACCAAAAGTGTCAGTTACACACCCAAACCTTGCACCCTCAGTGGTTGTGTGTCCAGCACCCCCAGATAATCTAGGAGCAGCAGCACAGGCAGGTCGTTCAGGAAAAACACCTGAGCCTGGGGAGAGCACATGAAGAGCCAGGTAACAGTGACAGATGAGCCCACAGCAACAGCCTCCCCAAGGTTCAGAAGCACTCAAATCTTCAGCCCCCTTCCCATAGTGGTAGTGACTGCAGGCCAACAAATACAGACATGGCTAAGGTGGCCCTGAGCCCAGCTCCCAACCCACTCTCCCTCTCACTCTTGCCACAGTGGGGAAAGACATGCCCCAGGTGAACCCAGAAGCAGCAGAGGTGCTCAGAGCTTGGTGACACCTGTGGAAACACCTGTGACTGCAGTGGCACCATAAGAGCAGCAAGAAATCAGCACCCTCAGAGGCACAAGCAGCACAATAAGGGCACTAACAATGCCTCTGGGAGGGGCAGTAGACGCTGGAAAGCACTGGCTCACAGATACAGGCAGAAGCAGTTCAGAATCAATGTATCCAAAGTTTTACTCAAATAATAAAAGTGCTTGCTACCACAAATGACCAGAAGAGGAACTATTCATCAAGCACCATGAAGAAGTACAGTAGCACGGTAGCACAAAAAGTAAGTGACAACTCTCCTAGAACTAAACTTTAAGTAATGGAAAATAGCAGTGTAACTGACAGGGAATTCAAAGTACCTTTAAAAAGAAACTCAATAAATTACAAGAAAACTCAACGAGTTCAGGAATAAAATTAATGAAAAGAAAGATTACCTCACCAAAGTTTGAAACTCTAAAAAACCAGAAACAAACAGAAATTATGAACTGAGCAACACAATGAATGTGATAAAGAAGAAAATATTGGAAAGACAGCAGACCATATAGAAGAGAGAAGTACTGAGCTCCAAGATAGCAATCTAGAAATGACTCAGGTGAAAGAGGAAAGAGAACTAAGATCTATAAAATGCAGAGAAATTCTCTGAGAAATATCTGGCACAATGAGGAAAAGCAACATAAGGATAAAGGGTAGTACACAAAGAGAAAAGAAGAAGAAATGAGAAGAGAACATACTTAAAGAAATAATAGCTGAGACTTTTCCCAATCTGGCAAAGGAACTGGGTAGAAAAGTACATGAAGCTAATAAAACACCTAATTATCTCAATAAGAAAAGACCTTATCCAAAGCACATTATTATTAAAAGTATCAAAAGTCAATGACAAAGAAAGAATAATAAGGGTGGCCAGAGAGAAGAAAATAACTTACAATGGTAGCCCCATTATGGTATCTATGGATTTCTTAGCAGAAAGTATACAGGCTTGGAGAAAGTGGAATGATATATTCAAATATTCAAAGACAAAAATTATCAACCAAGAATAATCTAAACAGCAATGCCAGCCTTCAGATATGAAGGAGAAATAAAAACTCTCCCAAATGAAAAGTGAGAGAGTTAATTGCCACTAAACCTACCTTACAAGAAATGTTGAAAGGAGCCCTCCAACTTGAAACAAAAAGGCAAAGATATAGAATCTTTGAGCAATTTATAAATTTACAGTCAGAATTAGAAAATTTCAACTCTGTATCAGAATGGGTTAGTAGACACTAAATTATAATGTAAAGACTGAAAGGGAAGAAAGCATTAAAACTAATTATAACCACTTCAATTTTGTAACAAAGTCATAACACAAAAAGCGATAATTTGTGACAAGATAAACATAAAAGGAAGGGGGGAAAAGGATGGAACATGCATAGGCACATGGACATAAGATGTTTTCAGCAGAAATGGGACTATCCTGTCTGTGACATATTTTGTATAAACCTCATGGTAACCACAAAACAAAAATTCAGAGCAGAGTAACAATATAAAAAGAGGAAACTGAGAAGCACATTGCAGAAAACCACCAAACTGAAATCGCAGAGAGAAACAGAAGGAAAAAGAAAGAATGCAAATATAGAACCGCCAGAAAACAAAAACAATAAAATGGCAGCATTAAGCCCTCATATATCAATAGTTACCCTAAATATAAATGGATTGAATTCACCAATCTAATGACAAATTGGCTTAGTGGAATACAAAACAAAATTGAAGAATGCACTGCCTCCAGGAGACATATCACTGTTCTAAAGGCAAACATAGGTTCAGAGTGTAAGGATGGAAGATGATATCCCAATAAAATGGCCACCAAAAGAAAGCAGGTGTAGCTATAATTATTTCAGAAAAATATACTTCAGGCCAAAAAACATAACAAGAGACAAAGATAAATACTATATAATGATAAAGAGGACATTCCATCAAGAATGCATAATATTTATTAATATGTATGAACCTAACACAAGACTACCAAAGTAAGTAAAGCAACTATTAATAGACCTGAAAGGATAAGTTTACAGCAACACAATAACAGTAGGAGACTTTAACCCTCACTTACATCAATGGATAGATCATGTAGACAAAATGTCAAGTAAAAAAGTCGCTTTAAATGAAACTCTAGACCAGATGGATTTAATAAGTACATAGGGAACGTTCCATCCAAAAGTACCTGAATACACATGCTTCACAAATGCACATGGAACATTCTCAAGGATAGACCATATGTTGAGAAACAAAACAAGTCTTAATAAATTTAGGAAGATTAAAAACAAATTAAGCATCTTTTTGACCACAATGACATGAAACTAAAAATCAACTATAAAACGATAGCTGGAAAAGTCACAACTATATGGAGACTAAAAAGCATGCTACTAAGCAACTGTCATATCAAAGAGGAAGTCAAAGGAGAAACCAAGAAATGCTTGAAGCAGAAGAAAATGAAAACACAGCATACTAAAATCTGTGCAATGAAGCAAAAGCAGTAATAAAAGGGAAGCATATAGCATACAGGGCTATGCTAACAAACAAGAAAAATCTCACATAAACAAAATAACATTACCCCTAAAGGAATGAGTAAAAGAACAAATAAAGCTGAATGTAGAAGAAAAGAAATAATAAAAGTCAAAGTGGAGGGGCTGGCCCAGTGGTGCAGCAGGTAAATGTGCACATTCTGCTTCAGCAGCCTGGGGTTCGCTGGTTTGGATCCCGGGTGAGGACATGGCACCACTTGCCACGCCATGCTGTGGTAGGCACTCCACATATAAAGTGGAGGAAAATGGGCACGGATGTTAGCTCAGAGCCAGTCTTCCTCCGTGAAAAGAGGAGGATTGGCAGCAGTTAGCTCAGGGATAATTTTCCCCAAAATAAATACAGAAGTAAATAAAATATAAAAAAAAGAAAACTTGGAGTGGAAATAAATGAAAAAGAGACTAAAAAGACAATAGAAAAGATCAATGAAACTAACCGCTGTTTCTTTGAAAAGATACATAGTAATAACAAAACTTTAGTTAAACTGACTAAAAAAAAAGAGAGAAAGCTCAAATCAATAAAATCACAAATGAAAGAGGAGAAATTACAAGAGGTAGCACAGAAATATAAGGGATGATAGGAGAATACCATGAAAAGCAAAATGCCAACAAATTGGGTAACTTCAAAGAAATTAATAAATTCCTAGAATCACACAACCTTCCAAAATTGCATCAAGAAGAAATAGAGAATCTGAATAGATCAATCAGTAGTACAGAGAAGGAAACACTAATTTAAAAACTCACAAAATACAAAAGGAAATGATCAGATGGCATCTCTGGTAAATTCTACCACAGTTTCAAAGAAGATTCAATACCTATCCTTCTCAAACTCTTCAAAGAAATTGAAGATAGTAGGACACTTCCTAAGTCATTTAATGAGGCTTACATTACCCTCATACCAAAGCCAGACAAGGACAAAACAAAGAAGAAAATTACAGGCCAATATTATTCATGAACGTGGATGAAAAATCCTCAACAAGATATTTGCAAATCAAATCCAACAATACATTAAAAGGATCATACATCACAATCAAGTAGGATTTTTTCCAGTCGTGCAGGGATGAGTCAACATCCACAAACCAATCAACATGATACACCACATTAACAAATTAAATAATAAAAATTATATGATCATGTCAATAGATACAGAGATAGAAGACATGTTCCAACATGCACTTATGATGATAAGTCTCAATAAAATGGGTATAGAAGGAAAGCACATCAACATAATAAAATCCATATATGACAATCCCACAGCTAACATCAAACACAAAAGTAAAAAGCTGAAAGCTATTTCTCTAAAAACAGAAAAAAGACAAGGATGTCCACTCTCACTACTCCTATTTAAAATAGTATTGGAAGTCCTAGCCTGAGAATTAGGCAAGAAAAAGAATAAAAGTTTTCCAGATTGAAAAGGAAGAAGAAACACTGCCACTATTTGCAGATGACAAAATTTTATGTGTAGAACACCCTAAAGAATCCACCAAAAACTATTAGAAATAATAAGCAAATACAGGAAATTTGCAGGGTATAAAATAAACATACAAAAATAAATTGTTTCTGTACAGTGGTAACAAACTAGCAGAAAGAGAAAACAAAATACAATCCTATTTACAATTGCAAGGAAAAGAATAAAGCACGTAGAAATAAATGTAACCAAGGAGGTTAAAGACCTGTATACTGAAAACTATAAGACATCATTGAAACAAGTTGAAAAAAACACACAAAAGACATAAAAACACACAAAAAATGGAAAGATGCACATGGATTGGAATAATTAACATAATGAAGATGTCCATATTACCTAGAGCAATCTGCAGATTCAACACAATCTATCAAAATCCCAGTGGTGTTTTTCACAGGCATAGAACAAAAAATCCTAAAATTTATATGGAGCAACAAAAGCCCTGAATAGACAAAGCAATTCTGAGAAAAAAGAACAAAGCTGAAGATATCACAGTCCCTGCTTTCAAGGTACTGCAAAACTATGGTAATCAAAACAGCATGGTACTGAGAGAAATGTAGTCATGTGGTCAATGGACAAAATTGAGAGCCTGAAAATAAACCCAGAAGTTTATGTACAGCTAGTTTTTGACAAGGAACTAAGAACATTGAATGGAGAAAGGAAATTCTGTTCGATAAATGGTGTTGGGAAAACTGGACAGCCACATGCAAGAGAATGAAAGTATACCTGACCTTACATCACAAAAATCAATTCAAAATTAATTAAAGTTTTGAATACAAGACTTAAAACTATAAAACTGCTATAAGAAAACATAGGCAATGTGGTCTTTGATATTGGTTTTATCCATATCTTTTTGGATGTATCTCCTCAGACAGGGAAAAAAAGAAAAAAAGAAACATATGGGGGTATATCAAACTAAAAACTTTCTACACAGCAAAGGGAACCATCAACAAAGTGAAAAGACAACTCTACTGATTTACTGATTCAGAGAAGTTATTTGCAAATCATATCTCTAATATGGGGCTGATGTCCAAAATATACAAAAACTCAATAACAAATAAACAAACAACCAAATTAAAAATAGGCTGAGGATATGAGTAGATATTTTTCCAAAGAAGATAAGCAGATGATTAAAGTACATTAAAAATTGTTTAACCTCACTAATTATAAGGGAAATGCAAATCAAAACCATAATGAAATATCACCTCATGCCTGTCAGAATGACTATTATTAAAAAGAAAAATAGCAAATGTTGGAGAGGATGTGTAGAAAAAGGGACTCTCATACGTTTTTGGTAGAAAGGTAAATTTGTTCAGCCACTATAGAAAACAGTATGGACATTCTTCGAGACATTAAGAATAGAGCCATCATATAATTCAGCTATTCCATTTCTGAGAACTTATCCAAAAGATGATAAAGGTAATATAGTATCTCATTTGACATACAACATGTTATAAAGCAATAGCTAACCAATACAATAACCAAAACCAACAGAACTGAGGGCAACCATAATAATCTGCCACTTTTAATTTTGGGCACATAATCTGATACCTGAAGAGACCATGCATGATTCTTCTGTTATTCAACTTTATTTCAGATATTAAAAAGTGACTACTTTGAGGTTCCCTTCAAGGTAACTAGGAGAGTTTGAAAGGACATTCATGTTTGAGCAGAAAACCTGGTGGCACTGAATCACATGACAAGGCAGCATATCAAGCTCTTTTCTGAATCATCCTCTAATCATGAAAATTGAAGAGATTTCTGAGCATTAAGGAGACATAAAATGGATGATATTGACATTATTCATTCATTGTCCCTTCAGTATTTAGGAAAATATTAGGTAAAGGGAGCTATTTTGTAGAAAAATAGAAAGATCATATTTGTAGGTAGCACTAGAAGTTTTCAAGTAGAAATAGAAAGATAATTCAGTAATAAAACAAAATATACAAACCAATCCTTTGCTCTAATAAATAAACATTCTTACTCGTGAAGAGCAATCTTCCATTCTTTAACAAATAGAAATACAGCATAATAAAAGAAATATTTTGCTTGATAAAAAAATAGATGATTTTAAATTTTCTTCTTCATGTTTATGGTCATCTCTGACACTAAGATTCTATTAGGTCAAGCTACTTATTCAAATAAATATCAGAATATTAGATAGATAAACAACAGATATCCCAGGGAAACTCCACTGGGAGATGTACATTTGATAATCAATCTTTTCCAGTGACTATGGTAGGCATTATGGACACCAAGCTGCACAATGGAATAAAACGAGAAGAGCAGTCATAAAACACAGTAGCATGTTTGTAACGCAAGTATCTGACATTAAACTTTTTACTTATAATGTAAGTACCAGAAAATAAGCTTGCGATTTCTGAAGTATCCATTTCACAAACAACCATGTTGAATAAACATATTATCATCTGTACAATGGAGATACCAGAGAAACACCCAGGTCAATCCAACTCATGAGGGTCCCCTTTTAGAAAGCCCTGAGTAATGTAGATAATTGACCATACGAGTGACCCTGCTTTTCCCTTGCTGCACGCCAATCCCAATCTTGTGTTTTAAATTTGCCAAGAGTGAACATATAAAACAGTAGCCAGCCTCCTCATGGACCCCAATAGAGGCAGAGCCTCCTTGTCTGGCATGTGCGTGTTCTCTCTCCATTTCTCTCTTTACCTGTAACCTACCGCATGGCACTTGGGCATGTCATCTACCCTTCAGGACTTATGGGTAATACACATTGTTGTTTTGTGTGTGTGAGGAAGATTGGCCCTGAGCTAATATCTTTGCCAATCATCCTCTATTTTACATGTGGGATGCCACCACAGCATGGCTTTGATGAGTGGTGTGTAGGTCTATGCCAGTGATCTGAACCCGCCAACCCCAGGCGACTGAAGGAGAGTGCACAAACTTAACCACTACACCATGAGGCTGGCCCCTATAAGTTTTTTAAAGTTACCTGAAGTTTGTTTCTGAGCATCTTCTCACAGTCATAATAAGAATCCCAAGGGTCAATCTAGCCACAGCATAGTCTCTGGTCAGGGAAATGCCCATGAGGGCTCACCACAAATAGTACAGACTTAGGTGAGTGCCTCAGACATTCCCAATCAATAGTATCAGTATCAATATCCTGAAACTTAAATGGACCAATGTTAAATTCTACATTAGCAGCAAGAGAAGCAAAGATAGTAATGACAAAAGAATGAAATACAATGAAATTATGTAAATGGCATTAGTTAAGCAGTATAGTTATTTTCCATATGAATAATATAGCGTGATTATTGTTTCAGGAAAACTAGGGTAATATTATGTAGCATGACATATGTCATTTGAGAAGAAATTGTTTTCCCCATGTAAGATATATAAATTTTCAATCATTTCTGATCCAAGTTTGGGGAAAAAAGAGAATATGTAAGAATGGACAAAAGAAAACCTGTCTAAATCAGACAGAGCAGCGGTTGTATAAATGGTGTTACTTAAGTTGCATAGAGAAACTGAATTCAAAGAAACGAAAATCCCAGGAAATAAATAGAAGGTTACGTTCTATTTCCACAATCTGATCAAAGGATAATAGTTTTGGGCTCTGAGTTTTTGGGCCCTGAAATCATGGGAACTCCTTCAGCCCCAAGACAATTTGCCCTTATATAACTGCCATCCCAACAATTCTCAGAGCCTTCTTTAATTTTTTATCCCACAAATTGTAGATGACGGCATTCAGTATGGGTGTAATAATAGTGTACATCACTGAGGCTGTTGCACTTGTGTGTGAGATGTGGGTAGCAGCAGAACTAAAATATAGTCCTAAGAATGTGCTGTAAAATAAGGAGACAACTGACAGGTGAGACACACTGGTGGAAAATGCTTTTTACTTCCCCTGAGCTGATAACATTCCATGTAAAGAGGAAACTATCTTAGAGTATGAGTAAAGGATACCTGTGAGGGTACCACCACTCAGCAGCCCTTGATCTGATTTTTGTTCCATATTTATTCCTACATATTTGATTACACTTGCTGTTATAAGGTCCAATAGTGGGTGAGGCTGGATTTTCTCTCCGTTTTACTTGTGGCATCTTTTCTTTGTTATTCTTGGATATTTAGTTCTGATCTTCTTTTGGCAAACTTACTGGGCTCTGATCGTAGTTCTGGATATTGTCCAACATAGGAGTGTCTCCCCACAATATACTCTATAAGACCCTACATGTGCCACAACAATCCTACACATGCCCTTCCTTCATAGGATTTATCCCTGAGGACATTCTCATACATGTGATTATTTCATTGTACTCTATTCTCTCTATTAAAATGTAAGATTGAAATGAGCAGGGACCTCATCTGCTTTATTCATTTTTATGGTTTCTTAAAGATGTGCATTTATATATAAACAATTTTTTAGAAAAAAATAATTATAAAATATAAACAATCCTAACTAAAAGAAAATTAGGTTAATATAGTGGATTTCAGCAACTTTATTAGATGAAATTGAATTAAAAAATAACATGAACTTATTAAAGAAAAGATATAAAATAACTATAATTTCATCACATTAGTACAAATCTCTAAATATAAATGAAATGGCCAAATATCTGAAGAAAAAGAATGGAAAATAGAATTAAAAATAATGCATGAAGTAGTACCTAAAATTATAATTTCATCCTATAAAAATATAAATGGATCTGGGGATGGATCCAAGATGGCACCGTGAGTAGTCCTCTTTGTCTCTCCCCCTTCGAGTCTACAATTATTTGGACACTTATCGCTTAACAAAGGATATCCAGACAGCATCTCAGGACGTCTGAGATACCCACGAGACTATACATCGGAAGGCGGACGGACTTTCCTCCGGGAGGATGTGGAAATAGGTGAAAACTCTCCGACCCTGACCGAGCAGCCTAGTACCCGCAAGCGGCTTTCTTCCAACGGACACCCCCAGAAGATCTACACACATCTAGGGCAGGAGCAAGCACACAACAGAGGAGCGACGGTGGAAACAGGTGACCAGAACCCTACCTAAACCCCCCGCAATTACTCCTAAATGCAGAGGGAAACTTTGGAGTTGCACACCTGGGCCCGTGGGGAGAGTCTCTCCCCGCCATTGGCGGGGAGATCCCGCCTGGTGTTTGTGGCACCCAGAGGGTCCCAGAGAGAGTCGCTGAGGGTACGGAGGTCTCCCGGCTGCCACTGCCAGCACGGTGGGGCTAGGGATTGCCGGAGATCTCCGAGCAGACTGGGACTGGGTGAAGCTCCAAAGGCTGACTCCACGCCCCGGAGGGGAAGTTACAGAATTCTGCCCAGGCAGCAGACAAAACTCTCTGTCTGCCATTAGCAGAGGGGCCACGCCCAGCATTCAACTCCGGGAAAGTCCCAGAGAGAATCCCAGAGGGTGGGGCGACCCCCAGCTGCCATTGCCCGCCCCATGGGACTAGGGATTGCCGGAGATCTCAGAGAGGACTGGGGCTGGGGAAGCTCCAGAGGCCCGCTCTGTGCCCCAGAGGGGAAGTTACAGAATTCTGCCCTGGCAGCAGACAGAGCTCTCTGTCTGCCATTGGCGGAGGGGCCACACCCAGCACTCAGCTCCGGGAAAGTCCCAGAGAGAATCCCAGAGGGTGGGGCGACCCCTGGCTGCCGTTGCCCGCCCCGTGGGACTAGGGATTGCCGGGGATCTAGGAGAGGACTGGGGCTGGGAGAAGTTCCAGGGGCCGGCTCTGTGCCACAGAGGGGAAGCTCCGGAGTTCTGCCCGGGTAGCAGACAGAACTCTCTGTCTGCCTTTAGCGGAGGGGCAACGCCCAGCATTCAACTCCGGGAAAGTCCCGGAGAGAAGCCCAGAGGGCAGGGTGACCTCCAGCTGCCATTGCCCGCCCTGTGGGGCTAGGGATTGCCGGAGATCTTGGAGAGGACTGGGGCTGGGGGGAGTTCCAGAGACCAAGCTCCGTAGCCTAGGGGGAAACCCTACAGGCTCACAGCAGCCTTAGGGAAAGCCTCTGCACAGCACCAGTAGAAAGCACCCAGCTGGCAGCCACAAGGCTGGAAGACCCCAGGGCAAAAGCAGCATAGCTAGGCGAACTAACCACAGACTGTAGAAGATGCCAATAGCTCTCCTGTGACCCATAGTGGACAAGTGAGATTGTGTGGGTGCCGACAGCAACGGAGAGACAAATATAAGTGACCCCACCCCTGGCCCCATAACACCGTTGCAGACCCCAAGGAGGGAGCACATCTAGGTGGGCTGCAACAGTAGGCACCAGCAGCCTGAAGCCCCCCTGTGATGGCCCCCACGGCAGAGGAGGGAATCCAAAGGACCACTGTGACTACGAGGAGGGGCCCAGGCCCAGTTAGCAACTGCGGACAGGGTTCCTGGTTGGTGCAGTATAAACAGCTGCTCCCCCACCGCAGCAGCTGAAACAAGTGAAAGGAGCAACTAAACTCTATCTCTATGCAGAGGCACAAATCAACAACATCAAGCAATATGAAAAAATACATTAAATCTCCAGAACAGAAAGAAAGTAACAAATACACAGAAAACAATCCCAAAGAAAATGAGATATATAACCTAAATGATGATGACTTCAAAACAGCCATCATTAAAATACTCAATGAGTTAAGAGAGAATTCTGACCGACAACTCAACGAGTTCAGGAGCTATGTCACAAAAGAGTTTGATACGCTAAAGAAGAACCAAACAGAAATATTGGAAATGAAGAACACAATAGAGGAGATTAAGAAAAATCTAGATGCTCTGAACAGTAGGGCCGATAATATGGAGGAAAGAATTAGCAATTTGGAAGATGGCAATATAGAATTGCTGCTGGCAGAGGAGGAGAGAGAAGCAAGACTAAAAATAATTGAAGAAACTCTCCGAGAATTATCAGACACAATTAGGAGATGCAATGTAAGGATTATAGGTATACCAGAGGAAGAAGAGAAGGAGAAAGGGGCAGAAAGCCTATTCAAAGAAATAATGGCTGAGAACTTCCCAAATCTGGTGAGAGAGATGGATCTTCAGGTGACAGAAGCCAATAGATCTCCAAACTTTATCAATGCAAGAAGACCAACTCCACGGCATATAGTAGTGAAGCTAGCAAAAGTCAACGAGAAGGAGAAAATACTAAGGACAGCCAGGCAAAAGAAACTAACCTACAAAGGAACCCCCATCAGGCTATCAGCAGATTTCTCAGCAGAAACTTTACAGGCTAGAAGAGAGTGGAATGATATATTCAAAAATCTGAAGGACAAAAATCTACAGCCAAGAATTCTCTACCCAGCGAAAATATCCTTCAAATACGATGGAGAAATAAAAACTTTCCCAGATAAACAAAAATTAAGGGAGTTCATTGCCACAAAACCTCCTCTTCAGGAAATCCTCAGGAAAACCCTCATTCCTGAAAAATCAAAAAAAGGAAAGGGGCTACAAAACCAAGAGCAGAGGAGATAGGTAGAAGGACAACAACAGAGAGTAGCAGCTCTACATCAGAACAGATTAATCCATGGGACGAGAAACAAAGGACATTGAAGAAAACCAGAAAACAAGACACAAAATGGTAGTGGTAGGCCCCCACATCTCAATAATCACTCTAAATGTAAATGGATTGAACTCCCCAATCAAAAGACACAGAGTGGCAGGATGGATCAAAGAACAAGATCCAACAATATGCTGCCTCCAGGAAACACACCTCAGCCCCAAAGACAAACACAGACTCAGAGTGCAGGGATGGAGAACAATAC
The DNA here is from genome assembly GCF_041296265.1 of Equus caballus. NCBI lineage: Eukaryota > Metazoa > Chordata > Mammalia > Perissodactyla > Equidae > Equus > Equus caballus. Next base: position 3,269,312 of record NC_091702.1, read on the forward strand.
TCCAAGCTAATAATGAATAAAAGAAAGCAGGTGTCGCTATACTAATATCAGACAAGGTAGATTTCAAAGCAAAACAGATAAAGGAAGATAAAGAGGGACAGTATATAATGATAAAAGGCACTCTCCACCAAGAAGACATAACACTTATAAATATGTACGCACCCAACACAGGAGCACCAAAATTTGTAAAGCAACTCTTAATAGAACTAAAAGAAGACATCAACAACAATACAATAATAGTAGGGGACCTCAACACACCATTAACACCAATGGACAGAACATGCAGACAGAAAATCAACAAGGAAATAATAGAATTAAATGAAAAATTAGACCAGATGGACGTAATAGATATATATAGAACACTTCATCCAAAAACAGCAGGTTACACATTCTTCTCAAGTGCACATGGAACATTCTCAAGGATTGACCATATTTTGGGAACCAAAGCAAACATCAATAAATACAAGACAGTTGAAATAATATTAAGCATCTTTTCTGATCATAATGCTATGAAACTAGAAATCAACTACAAGAAAAAAGCAGAGAAAGGTGCAAAAATGTGGAGACTAAACAACACGCTTCTCAACAAACAATGGATCATTGAAGAAATTAAAGAAGAAATCAAATATTATCTGGAGACAAATGAAAATGAGAACACGACATACCAAATCATTTGGGATGCAGCAAAAGCAGTCCTAAGAGGGAAATTCATCGCAATACAGGCTCACCTCACTAAACAAGAAAAAGCTCACATAAGCAACCTCAAACGACACCTAACAGAACTAGAAAAAGAAGAACAAACAAAGCCCAGAGACAGTAGAAGGAGGGAAATAATAAAAATAAGAGCAGAAATAAACGATATTGAAACAAAAAAGACAATAGAAAGGATCAATGAAACAAAGAGTTGGTTCTTCAAAAGAATTAACAAAATTGACAAACCCCTAGCCAGACTCAGCAAGAAAAGAAGAGAGAAATCGCAAATTAATAGAATTAGGAATGACAAAGGAGAAATCACAACAGATACCAATGAAATACAAGAGATCATAAGAGAATACTATGAAAAACTATATGCCAACAAATTGAACAACCTGGAAGAAATGGACAAATTCCTAGACTCCTACAATCTCCCCAAACTGAATCAGGAAGAAATGGAGAATCTGAATTGGCCAATCACAAGTAAGGAAATAGAAATGGTAATCAAAAACCTCCCCAAAAATAAGAGTCCAGGACCAGACGGCTTCTCGGGAGAATTCTACCAAACATTCAAAGAAGACTTAATACCTATTCTCCTCAAACTGTTCCAGAAAATTGAGAAAGATGGAGAACTCTCTAACACATTCTATGAAGCCAACATCACTCTGATCCCCAAACCTGACAAAGACAACACAAAGAAGGAGAACTACAGGCCGATATCACTGATGAACATGGATGCAAAAATCCTCAACAAAATTTTGGCAAACCAAATACAGCAATACATCAAAAAGATTATATACCATGATCAAGTGGGATTTATACCAGGGACACAGGGATGGTTCAACATCCGCAAGTCAATCAACGTGATACACTACATCAACAAAATGAAAAACAAAAACCACATGATCATCTCAATAGATGCAGAGAAAGCATTCGACAAGATCCAACACCCATTTATGATAAAAACCCTCAATAAAATGGGTATAGAAGGAAAGTACCTCAACATAATAAAGGCCATATATGACACACCCACAGCCAACATCATACTCAATGGACAAAAAATGAAAGCCATCCCTCTGAGGACAGGAACAAGACAAGGGTGCCCACTTTCACCACTCCTATTCAACATAGTACTGGAGGTGCTGGCCAGAGCAATTCAGCAGGAAAAAGAAATAAAAGGAATCCAAATAGGTAACGAAGAAGTAAAACTCTCGTTGTTTCCAGACAACATGATCTTATATATAGAAAACCCCAAAGAATCCATAGAAAAACTATCAGAAATAATCAACAGCTACAGCAAAGTAGCAGGGTATAAAATTAACGTGCATAAATCAGTAGCATTTCTATGCAGTAACAATGAACTAACAGAAAAAGAACTCAAGAACTCAATCCCATTCACAATCGCAACGAAAAGAATAAAATACCTTGGGATAAACTTAACCAAGGAAGTGAAGGATCTATACAATGAAAACTACAAGACTTTCTTGAAAGAAATTGACGATGACATAAAGAGATGGAAAGACATTCCATGCACATGGATTGGAAGAATAAACATAGCTAAAATGTCCATACTGCCTAAAGCAATATACAGATTCAATGCTATCCCAATCAGAATCCCAAGGGCATTCTTCACAGAAATTGAACAAACAATCCTAAAATTCATATGGGGCAACAAAAGGCTGCGAATTGCTAAAGCAATCCTGAGCCAGAAAAACAAAGCCGGCAGAATCACAATCCCCAATTTCAAAATATACTACAAAGCTACAGTGATCAAAACAGCATGGTACTGGTACAAAAACAGGTCCACAGATCAATGGAACAGAATTGAAAGCCCAGAGATAAAACCACACATCTATGGACAGCTAATCTTCGACAAAGGAGCAGAGGGCCTACAATGGAGAAAAGAAAGTCTCTTCAACAAATGGTGCTGGGAAAACTGGACTGCCACATGCAAAAGATTGAAAATTGACCATTCTTTTTCACCACACACCAAAATAAACTCAAAATGGATCAAAGACCTAAAGATTAGGCCTGTGACAATAAGTCTTTTGGAAGAGAATATAGGCAGTACACTCTTTGACATCAGTTTCAAAAGAATCTTTTCGGACACTATAACTCCTCAGTTGAGGGAAACAATAGAAAGAATAAACAAATGGGACTTCATCAGACTAAAGAGCTTCTTCAAGGCAAGGGAAAACAGGATTGAAACAAAAAAACAGCTCACTAATTGGGAAAAAATATGTACAAGCCACTTATCTGACAAAGGGTTAATCTCCATAATAATCAAAGAACTCACACTGATTAACAACAAAAAAACAAACAACCCAATAAAAAAATGGGCTGAGGACATGAACAGACATTTCTCAAAAGAAGATATGAATATGGCCAATAGACACATGAAAAGATGTTCATCATCGCTAATCATCAGGGAAATGCAAATCAAAACTACACTAAGATATCACCTTACACCCGTTAGATTGGCAAAAACATCCAAAACCAAGAGTGACAAATGTTGGAGAGGTTGTGGAGAAAGAGGAACCCTCATACACTGTTGGTGGGAATGCAAACTGGTACAGCCACTATGGAAAACAGTATGGAGATTTCTCAAAAAGTTAAAAATAGAAATACCCTATAACCCAGCCATCCCATTACTTGGTATCTATCCTAAGAACCTGATATCAGAAATCTCAAGACTCCGTTGCACCCCTATGTTCATTGCAGCATTATTTACAATAGCCAAGACGTGGAACCAGCCTACATGCCCAGAAACTGATGATTGGATAAAGAAAATGTGGTATATATACACAGAGGAATACTACTCAGCCATAAAAAAAGACAAAATTGGCCCATTCGCAGCAACGTGGATGGACCTCGAGGGTATTAAGTTAAGCGAAATAAATCAGTCAGAGAAAGACGAACTCTATATGACTCCACTCATAGGTGGAAGTTAGTATATTGATAAGGAGATCTGATCGGTGGTTACCAGGGAAAAGGGGGGGTGGGGGGAGGGCACAGAGGGGGAAGTGGTGTACCCACAACATGACTAACAAAAATGTACAACTGAAATCTCACAAGGTTGTAATCTATCATAACATTAATAAAAATATATATATATAAATGGATCCAAACACACTTACGAAAATGATTTTGGTGATCTTTAGTTGAATACAAAAGAATGTGTTCCACAACATGGCAGAAGATGATCTCTATTTTTCAAAATAGATCTAGTGACAAAAAGTGAAAGATATCACCAAGGAAAAAGCCGACATGAAATAAGATGGCAATGCATATAAAAGGTGATTTATTACTAGTAAGGATGCAGAAGAACTTTCTATGTTTAAAAAGCAATGAATGGGGGAACAAAATATGACCAAATGATAGATTTGACCATTCAATTTTATAAACCCTTACATAACCCAACAAATATATTTATACATACATACATGAATGAAAGAGCAAACAGAAAATTTGGTTTAAAAAAAGTGTTATTATTTGAAAGAATGCAATCAACAAAAATTAAAACACTTTGAATCCAGTATACAAAGCAAAGAACTTGCAAAGGCAATTTGCAACAGAGAAAATAAACAACTACTAACTTAAAAAATATATTCAGCCTCCAAGGTAATGAAATAATTTAAAAAATAAAGCTCTTTAGCATATGCCTGTTTGTATATTAAATATAATTTTTTTCAAGTGGATAGCAAACATGAGAGATTTATGTAAAATATATATCTCAAGAGCTGCAATTGCAAGATAATAGGTACCTCCATTGGTCTGAATCTTTCTAATGAATACATAACATGTTCAGTATACCCCAACCTAAAGAATAAAATTAAATGAGTAAAATGTCCTCACTTCACTGCAAACTTCTCCTCGCCTAATAGTGTATTTTTCTCTTTTCTTCCTTCTCTTAACTGCAAAAGTCCTTGGAAATGTTCAAATTATACTGGCACCCATTCCTTCCTGAGTGTCATCCAACTAGACTTTTATTCTTATCACTTAATTGTAAAAAACCACCCTTGTACTGCTGAATCCAACAGACACTATTCTTAATAGCATATGAAATACATTGATTTTAAATTAATTATTCAATCAAGCAAATATACGTGGAGACCTCTCAGCTCTGGGCTGGTTAGGCTTTCAGGTGACCTCAGGTGAATGGCAAACATCTGCACTGTCTATTGGGCCCTTGTGCTCACCTGGAGGGGAAGGCTGAGAGAAATATCTCCATGTGGAAATCCAAATTTCTCCCTGAATGGCTGATGAAGGACATTGAAGCTCTGCCTCCAGACAGGAAAACAGCAAGGAGAGAAGTATTAGTCCCTGAGCCAGACTTAAGATTCCAAATACAAAAACTATGTCCCCTCCAGCTCAAAGTTGAACATGCTCAAAGACTGCAACACTGGAGATATTTACTGTGATACATATTTGCTCTATTTTCTCCCTATTTCTGCTCATTAGACACACTTCCCATTGTTACTGCAACCACTGAGCACATCATTTCCCCAGAGGGACTTGTCTGAAGAGAAGGGGAATTCTTCCTGCTGATTCATTGTTCCCAAGGGAGCAGATTTGAAGTCAAGTGTATCCAATTTTTATTATTCTTTCTCCAAGACTTATCCTGGCTTCCAGAGGTCTAATGAAAGTTTTCACATCCATGAGTTACTTTTCTCCAAATCTAAGATTGAGGAACCTGTCTTAACTAGGTCCCTTGGGTCTCAAATCATTGACCTGTGCTGGGAACACAACTCCTGATATCTCTTGAAACCTTTTATTCCTTCTTGAACAAGGGAAAGAGCTGTGTTCCAAAACCATGGGTAAAATAAATCTTGTCTTCATAATTATTTTGACAAATCACTTAAGAGTAATATGCTTTTAATGCAAGTTAAAGCTATCAGTTAGCCCTTCATTTATAAAACATTTGGTAATTATGAGATATATTCAGATATTATAATTAAACATAAGCTGAGATTTGAATCTTATATGAATCATGTCATTTGATTTTTTGTAACTGTCCATTCTATGAAGACTGTACATTTATGAACTTAATTCTACATTTGCAGTAACATGACTCAGAACAGTTAAAGGATTGACCAAAAATTATGAATAAGGGGTGTGCTTTGATTGCAATGCAACAAGGTATTTCTAGTTCTCATGCTCTAGGCCAGTGGTTCCAAACCAGGGATGAGTTTTCCTCCAGAAGACACTTCGAACTATCTGGAGGAGTTTTGGATTATCCTAATATGGGAAATGCTACTGATGATTTGGCAGATCTAGTGTGGCCCAGAGATTCTGTATTTGTAACTTGTTGCCATTGTTGATATTGCCCATCTTGGTCTGTGTACCACTCTTTGATTATTAAGACTGTTGTCCACTGTTAGGTGTAGGTACTTTGAGGCCTTCTCCAGGAATGCTCCCACTCACCTCAGGTCTGAACTTAGGTGGTCAGATGTTGGAGTCACTAGTTCAGCTTCTGTATAGACAAATTTGCAAGTATCTCTTGAGTATTTCCTTCATGACAAGAAATGAATCTAAGTCTTTGTTTTCTTTCTGTACACTGGAGAAATTCCATCTAAGAATGTGATCTGAGAAGTTAGTAATATTTTAGAGCTCATAGGAAATTACCTGACACAGAGCAGATGCTCAACCCATAGCATGTTTTGTGACTGTGTCCAAGTTACACATTTACTACGCTCATTATGACCCTAGAAAATTCTCTTGGGACAGGAAGTGAGTCCAGGATTATCCGGCCTCTGAGTTGTGATCATAAGGGAGATTTCCTTTTGGAGTCCTCTGCAGGGAGCAGAGTGTCTGAGTGACCACCATTCTATGTTGTGTTGTACTCCTGAACGTAACCTCTAAACCTCTCATAATGGCTCCAAATGGCCATAATAAGAATTTTTAGACTCTTCAGATTGTTTACTGTGTGCCTATATTCCATTGTTAGGAATATCTGCAAAGCTAACGTTTTCTTGGTAAATCAAATTATTCAGTAAACTCTTCTTATCTTCTTTGCTGCAAGTTTATGGCATATAATTTATGAGTTCATTGTCAAAAGAAGTGTGAAATCCTTGTTTGTCTGTTTACCTCAGGTAGAATTTTTATTCTTCACAATTATTTTTTCATTACCCAATTCTTTTAAGTGAACTGCATATTTTCAATCATTGCTTTGAGACTTAAAAAAAAATTTCACCTTTATTGAGGTATAATTGACATACAACATTGTGTGATTTTAAGGTGTACAATATGACAACTTGACATATGTATATATTGCAAAATTATTGCAATAAGGTTAGTTAACCAACACCCCATATAATCATTTTTGTTTGTAGTGAGAAAATTTAAGATAAATTTCTTAGCAATTTTCAATTATATAATAGATTATTAACTATAGTCATCATGGTGTACAGTGGATCATCAGAACTTGTATATCTTTTAACTAATGGTTTGTACCCTTTCACAAATATCTGAATAATTTTCCCCCACCTCAGCTCTGGGCAATCACCTATTTACTGTTTGTTTCTATGAGTTTGACTTTTTTATACAAATTTAAGAAAGATCACATAGTTTTGTCTTTCTCAGTCTGACTTATTATAGTTACTATAATGCCCCCAAAGCTCATCCATGTTGTTGCAAGTGTCAGGAATTCCTTCTTTTTTATCACAGTATAATATTCCATTGTACATACATACCACGTCTGCTTTATCCATTCATCCAGCAACTGACACTTATATTGTTTCCATGTCTTGGCTATTGTAAATAACTCTGCAATGAAGTTGGGAGTACCAATATCTCTTTGAGATACTGATTTAATTTCCCTTTAGTTATATAGCCAGACATTTGATTGTTGCATCATATAGATGGATTTTTTTAACTTTTAAGGAGCCTTCATACTGTTTCCCATGATGGCTCTACCCATCTACATTCCTGGCAACAGAGTAAAATGGGTCTTTTTTCACCACATACTCACCAATGATTGATTATCTCTTACTTATTGATGAAAATCATTCTAACAGGCATGAGGTGATAGCTGTGTGGTTTTGATTTGCATTTCCCTGATGGTTAGACATGTTGAGCGTCTCTCTATGTACCTATGAGTCATTTGTATGCCTTCTTTGAAAAAATGTCCATTCAGATCTTTTGTCTACTTTTAATTGGATTATCTGTACTTTTGCTATTAAGTTGTATAAGTTCCTAATATGCTTTTTTGGATATTTACCTCTTACCAGATAGATATAAAATTTGCAAATATTTTGTCCCATTTCATAGGAAGGCTTTTCCTTTTGTTGATTGTTTCATTTGCTGTGCAGAAACTTTTTGTTTGATGTAACACCACTTGTTATTTTTTTATTTGTTTCTTATGCTTTGGATATCATATCCACAAATCATTGCCAATACCAGTATCAATGAGGTTTCTCCTCCATTTTTTAAGAAATTTTATGGTATGAGGTCTTACATTTAAATCTTTAGTGTATTTCAAAATAATTTTTGTGACTGATTTAAGATAGTGGCACAGTTTTATTCTTTTTAATGTAGACATCCAGTTTCCCAACACTGTTCATTAATAAGACTATCCATTCCCCATTCTATGTTTTTGACATCCTTGTCAAAGATTTGTTGACAGTATATACATGGATTAATTTCTGAACTCTTCATTCTGTTCCATTGGTCTATTTATCAGTTTTAATGCTAGCACCATACTATTTGATAACTATAGCCTTGAAATATAGTTTGATATCTAGAACAAATATTCCTTCAGGTTTGTTCTTTCTCAAGATTTCTTTGGATATTAGGAGTGGTTTTTGGTTTCATACAAATTTTAAGATTCCTTTTTCTATTAGTGTTAAAAAATGCCAATGGAATTTTAATATGGATTGCATTGACTCTGTAAATTGGATTGTGTAGTACAGACATTTTAACAATATCAACTCTTCCCATACATGAACACAGGATATCTTTGAATTCATTTGAGTCTTCTTCAGTATCTTTTATCAATGTTTCACAGTTTTCAGTGTAAAAATTTTCAGTTCCTTTGGTAAATTTATTCCTAAATTTTTTACTCATTTTGATGCTATTGTAAATGTGACATCAATTTCTTTTTCAGAGAGGTTATTGTTAGCATATAAAAATTCAACTAATTTTTGTAGATTGATTTTATATCCTGTAACTTTACTGAGTTCATTTATTTGTCTTAAGATTGTTGTTGAGTCTTTAGGGTTTCCTATACGTAAGATCATGTCATCTACAGACAATTTACTTTGCCCTTTCTGATTTGGATGCCTTTTATTTATTTTTATTTCCTAATCCCTTTGGCTAGGATTTCTATCAGTATGTTAAATAGAAGTGGCAAGGGTAGCACCCATGTCTTGTTGTTAGTCTTAGAGAAAAAGACTTCAGCTTTTTATATTGAGTGTGAAGTTAGCTTTGGCCCTGTCATATATAGCTTTATGGTGTTCAAGTGCATTCTTTCTATATCTAGTTTGAGAAGGTTTTTTCCCCAGTTTTATTAAGATATAATTGACATACATGACTGTATGAGATTAAGGTGTACATTATAAAGGTTTGACTTACATATATTGAGAGATGATTACAATATATTTTGTTAATGTGCATTATCTTATATGGATACAATAAAAATAAGTGAAAATAAAATATTTTTTCTTGTAATGATAACTCAGAATTTGCTCTCTTAACAAATTTCATATATGTCATACAGCAATTTAACTATAGTCATCATGTTGTGATCCTGAAACTATGTTAATTTTCTTCAAATACTTTCTCTGTATCTAATTAGATGATTGTATGATTTTTATTCTTCATTTTGTTAACACGGTATATCACATTAGTTGATTTACACATGTTGAAACAACCTTTCAACCAAGGGATATATTCCACTTGATCATAGTGTATGATCTTTTTAATATGCTATTGAATTCAGTTTGCTAGTTTTGGGTTGAGAATTTTTGCATCTATGTCCATCAGTGATATTAGCCTATAAATATACTTTCTTGTAGTGTCCTAATCTGGCTTTGATGTCAGGATAACTCTGGACTTGTAAAATGAGTTTGGAAGTGTTCCTTTCTTTCCAATTTTTTGAAACATTTTGAGAAGGATTGGTGTTAATTATTCTGTACTTATTTAGTCAGATTCACCAGTGAAGCCATCTGATCCTGGACTTTTGCTTTTTGGGGGATTTTTGATTAGTGATTCAAACTTAATCCTTGATATTGGTCTGTTTAGATTTGATTTTCTATTTCTTTTTATTTTGGATTTTTTTATTTGATTCATTTAAAGTAGATAAAAGCCAAACAATTTACACATTTCTCACATCTCCAACCTCTCACCCCTGAGAATCACTGATCTGGTCTCTGTATCTATGACCTTATATCTATCTATCTATCTATCATATATAGTATACATATCTAGTGTATATATCATATAGTATATATGGCATATAGTACATATATACATATACTGAGTGTGTGTATGTATAGATTCCACATATAAGAGAGATCATACAGTATTTGTCTTTCTCTCTCTGACTTATTTTACTTAGCATAATGCCCTCAAGGTCCATCAATGTGGTCACAAATGACAAGATTTCACTCTTTTTTATGACTGAATAATATTCCATCATATATGAGTATACCACTTCTATTTCTTCATGATTCAGTCCTAGTAGGTGTTATGTTTCTAGAAAGTCTTCTATTTTTTATAGGTTATGTAGTTTCTTAGCACATAATTGTTCATGACAATACCTTATCTTTTATATTTCTGTGTTATCATTTGTGATGTGTAAACTTTCATTTCTGATTTTATTTTTGTGATGCCTTTCTTTTTTTTTCTTGGTTAGTCTAGCCAAAATTTTACCAATTATTTTTATCTTAAAAAAAGACAGCTTGAGGTTGGCACCATGCATGAGTGGTTAAGTTCATGTGTTCCACTTTGGTGGTCCTGGCTCTTGCTGGTTACAATCCTGGGCAAGGACATAGCACAGCTCATCAATCCATGCTGAGATGGCATACCACATAGCACAACTGGAAGGACCTACAACTAGAAAGAAGATTGACAAGAGATGTTAGTGCAGGTGCCTATCTTTGGGGAAAGAAAAAGGCATCTTGATGGCTTGACCCATGGCCAAGTGGTTAAAGTTCCAGGTGCTCCACTTTGTATGTCTGGATTTGTGGGTTCAGATCCTCTGCATGATCCTACTCCACTCATCAGCCATGTTGTTGAGTCATCCCACATACGAAATAGAGGAAGATTTGCATGGATGTCACCTCAGGGTTAATCTTGCTCCAGTGAGAAAAGAGGAGGATTGGCAACAGATGTTAGTTCATGGTGAATCTTCTTCACACACTTAAAAAAGATTTCTTATTTTTATCTCTTTTATTTTTTAGTCTCTTATTTATTTCTACTGGAATCTTTGTTATTTTCTTTATTCTACAAAGTTAGGATTAAGTTTTTTCTTTTACTCGTTCTTTGAAAACATGAAGTTAAGATTATTTAAGTTTCCTTTTAGTGAAGACAGTTGCTACAAATTTCTTCCTATTAACTATTTTGGCTGCATCCCATAAGTTTGGTATATTGTGTTTCAAGACATGTTTTGATTTTCCTTTTGGTTACTTATTTGACATATTTGTTGTTCAGGAGCATGTTGTTTAAGCTCCACATATTTTTTAATTTTCCTGTTGTCCTCCTCTTATTGATTTTTAGTTTCATACTATTGTCTGAGAGAAGATACTTCATGTTATTTAAAACTTCTTAAATTTTTAAGACTTGTTTTTTGTCCTAACATACAATTTATCCTGGAGAACCTTCCACTTGTGCTTGAGAATAATGTGTATTCTGATGCCATTGGACAAAATGTTCTGTGTATGTTCTGTCCAAAGTGTACTTCCAGTCCAAATTTTTCTTATTGATTTTCTGTCCACATGATCTATACATTGTTGAAAGTGGGGTATGGAACTCCACTGCTGCTGCTGTATTTCTGTCTATTTCTCCCTTTGCATATTTTAATATTTGCTTTATATACTTAGATGTCCCAAATATATAATGTCATGCTTATATGTACTTAGAATTGTATACCCCTGATGAATTGACCAATGCATCATTCAATAGTGACTTTCTTTGTATCTTGATTTGTTTTTTATTTAAGGTCTCTTACCTGATACAAATATAGCTACCCTTGTCATATGCATGGTGTTTCACTGTTTCTGAGTCCACAGTGTAAACATCTGTGTATTCTTTCTCAGCAGCAGCTTCAGGATTCTGTGATGGCTGCAAGGGTTTTTGAGGTCCTTAGCAGTGTCTCCAGTTTCAGCAGCCAGTGACTGGGACATATGGTGATAGTGTCCAGGGCTGGGGGTGTGCACATACTCAGCTATGAGGAAAGCCTGCAGTGCATGCAGTTGCAGGGATTAGCAGCAGGTGTCCACATGGCAGTGAGGGCCAACGACCATGTTCAGGGACCAAGGCTGCCCTCAGGCATTGCAGCCATGCTAGATCCTAGGGTTGTGCTGTCTGATGAACAACTATGGGAGTGGGGAGAGGGGCTCAACTAGCTAGAGTCAGAAAGGTGAAACCCTACAGCATTCTCAACAGCAAAATCCACAAGAAAGTCTACAGAAGCTGTGCTGGCTGTTGATTTTCTCAGTGAGGAAAGCTGCTGGGGCCTCTGTGGATCAGCATACTGGGGTCTGTAAAGGAGTCTTCAGTTGTGAAATCTGTGGGGTGTCTGTGACATCCTTGATGACTGTTGAGATCCTCCGTGGAGAAGGCTTCTTGGGTCTTTTGCAGAGCAGGCAACTGAGGACTTCAGTGGCTCATTCCTTGTGGCTGAGACTGATAGCTTCTTGCCTTTTTCTTTGTTCCTAGCCATCTTTAGACATCTGCACTCTGCCAGTCTACCCAGAAATCTAGGATGAGTGAAATTAAAGTGAGTTCTTTGTGCAGTGCTCCAAAAGGCTAGGGAACCTGGCTGCTCATCCTGCTCTACTTTTCTCAGAAAGAGGACCTATTTCTAGCTGGTCAATTTTCTCTTGCACTAACCAGTGCCATCCTGGGGGGTGGGATGATGCAAGCAAAATAACAGTGTTTATCTTATCCTTTTTATATAGTTATTCTTGGGGATTTTTTTGTTGTTGTTCTGCGGAGTTTCTGCAGCTGCTCAAATGGATTCCAGAGTTCTCTCAGAGCTCTTTTATTTCTAGATAATAATTGTTTTGGGGGAGAGGATGGAGGCTGAGACCTTCTACTCTGTCATCTTGTGGTGTCACCCCTTATAAACTCATTATTAACTTTAGGCTGTTCCCTCGCATATAAAGATATTAATTGCTTAGATACTTTTGCTTAATTTCCAAAAATGGTCTTTCATTTATGTTATGATTCACATTCCTTTATAGTCCTAGTGAATTGAGAAGTACATTCATGAAGAGTTAGCTGAGAATAGATATTGAAACAAAACTCATGGGAGTGACTCAAAATTAAACAATGGGACCCCTGCAGAAAGTAAACCCATGAATTCAAACTTACCAAAGCATAGCTTTATAGTGCATTGAGATAGAAGGAATAGTAAATGTATTATTAAGAGCAATTACATTGTAAATGAAATGGTAGATATTTAGATATCTTATTGTAAGTGAAAAAGTCATTGTTTTTGGTTCTATGTGAATTATTACATATGTACAAATATCATATGATCATATCTCCACTTATTCACTTTGTATAATACTGAGTACAATTAATAATCAATAAAATGAAAATGAAGCCATTAGGTAGTATTCCACACTTGTTATTTTTTGGCAAATATTTAAACAAGCAAAAGACTAGGTTTGGTAGGTTTGGATGATGATGTGAAGAACAATGAACACTGATGCATTAGGTGTAGGAGTATAAATTTGTGCAATCACTTTGAAAATAATCGGGAATTATCTGGTAAACGTTCAACAATCCATTTATTTCTGTCTTAGGTTTTTACTCTAAAACAATTTCCATTTTCACAAGGAGACTTGTCCAGATACACCATTGAACTCTTATTTGTAATCACAGAAAATTGGAGGACAAACACCTTAGTAGGTTATGTTTAACCAATGAAAAACAATATAGCAGTTGATATTATTTTAATTGGTTTATAACCACCAGTACTTGCATGAATAAATATTACAGACAAAAAGTAAAGAAAGGAAAGACAAAAGGACATTTTCAGTACGATTCTTCTAATATAAAGCTCAAAAGAAACACACACACATATTTGAAGATACAAATATTTATGATGTGATCATAAGGGAAAACAAGGGATTAACTAAAAAAATTTACAATGTTGTAGGTCACTGGGAAATGTAGGAGGAGACCACCAGGGATTTAAATGCATTGCTGATGTATATTTCCTATATGTTTGATGATGACACGTTATTATATTTTATTTTAAATGTGTAAATGTTAATGAGATATTAATGAGATGTGTTCTCTTGTATGTACAATATATTTTATAATATGAATTAAAATGATTTTAATTTTAAAACTGTCGAAAATCAGCACAAAACCACTGAGGAAATGTTGTTTTGTGATTCTACTATATCTTATTAATGAATGTACTGTTGTCCTCCCACTCTCAATATACTTACAAGCACAGACATACTTCTAATAAGCAAATTGCCCATACATTATGTTCCAGAAATAACCTAAATATGGCAGCCCATAGCAATTGTATTAAAGTAAACCAGAAATCAGCAGTTGATTATAACATTTACAGCAATGGGTAGTCCAATGGCTAAAAAATACAGGAGGAGATGATCACTTCCATAGCTAATCCATAGGCAGCAATAAAATATTACTTTATTCTTGCCAGAATGAGGGTAAGTTTAATTTCATTCTTGTGGGATCCACAACAAGCAAAAAAATAATGAGGGGCATATTACTGTAGATGTGACCAAAAAACGTGAATAAATTTGGATTAACTTGCACAAGAATCTTAGACAATTTCTTCTCAAACACATGCTGAAGACTAATAACATGCTTGTCAAAGGTATATTTCTTTACATATTAACAAAAGCTTTTTCTGACAAGAAACTAGGTGAATATATTTGCAGATCTGAAACAGATGAAGTGTTGCAGAATGGGTGAGTGTGAACTGCGGGCTCTTTCTACGGACAGAAGGCAGCTGTTTACCAGGGATAAAGATGAGTAATGAAATCATGCAAGAAATCAACAACTGGAGGAAGATTCTTATGTGAAGTCAGAGGACCTGGTGGGCTTTTGGCTTATTTAAAGGATTAATACATATTAGTAAGCTGATGTCTGTGGTTAAGCTCTTAATGGGAAGTTTTGAGGTCAGGAATTTGAGGAGAAAGGCTCAGTATCACTGCAAAGGAACTGACTGAGACAAACTGTCTTCTGGTTCTGGACCTGCTATATCCACAATATCTGAATGGGGAACAAAATTCAAGTCATGAATCACAGGAACCAGTTTTCAATTGGAATCCCAGATGTCTGCTGAGAGGAAGTTATAATGCTTCTAGACAGAAAGGGTAAGCACAGATATTAAGAGTCAGAATATAATATGTAAATGAGGTTGCATGTGTATTTGTGTCACAGAGAGAGAGAGATCCACATAGTTAAGTCTAATGTTAAAAAAATTAGCCCCAAACTATGATAGAAATAGGAACTTGTTACAGATGTAAGTTATATTGTAGATAAGAAGAGTGTTGCAATACACACACGCACATTTGAAATTCAATTAAATAGAAGTATAACTTCTATTTTAAAATAACAGGAAATTTTGAAACAAATCAGGAAGGATGAAAGGAGAAAAGTGACTACAAAATAAACAAAAGCAGAATCTTGGAAACATAAAATATATTAACTGAAATAAAAAATAAAATATATGAAATGCATTCTAGAATCAACATAGCCCAAGAACAATTCAGTTTATTAAAAGACAATAATGTGATATTTGGCCAGTATGTGACAAAGAAAAGAAGGTAAGAAATATAAAAAGCTGTTATAATATGGAGAAAATGGGGGAGTGATGTCAGCAATGTAGCAGAATGAGCAGTTTTCTTTGTCTCTCCCCCCTTGGACTACAACTAATTGGACATTCATCGGTCAACTAAGGATATCCACACAACATCTCAGGATGCCTGAGAGACCTGTGCTGCTATACATCAGGAGGTGGACAAACTTACGTCCAGGATGAGGTGGAGATAGGTGAAAATTCTCTGACCCTCAGACAGCCTAGTACCTGCAAGTGACTTTCTACCAGCTGACTCACTCATAGCATTGCCATGGCATCAAAGGTGGATGTCTGCACTAATCGGCAGCACCACCACAATTGTTCCATACCCCAGTGGGAAAATCCATGGTCCCACAGCAGCTGCAGGGAAAGCCTCTACTTGGAATTAGCAGAGAGGCCCCACCCAGCATTCAGAATGCTGGGAGGCCCTGGGGCAACAGGTGCCCAGCCCAACCAGCAACCTTCTAGCTTCCTCTAACACTGAAAGTCCTGCTGTGGCCCTGAGGGGGCAAGAGAGACCCAGAGAGACCGTATGAGTGGGCAGTGGAAGGTTGCAGTCCCAGTTAGACTGCTCCACGGTCAAGGGGGAAAATCCATGATCCCACAGCAACTGCAGGGAAAGCCTCTGTGCAACATTAGTGGAGAGGCCCTGCCTGGCAATCACAAAGCTGGCAGGCCATGGGGTAGAATTAGCACAGTTGGGTGAGCTAACCACAGACTCCAGTAGATACCCATAGCTCTGCTGTGCCCATAGTCGACAAGTGAAGTGTTATGGGCACTGATGGTGGCAGCGCTGCAAGTCTAGGTGAACCTGCTCCTGGACCCTGTGAAAGCTCACAACACTGATGCAGACCATAAGGAGGGAGCATGTCTAGGTGGTCTGTGACAGTAGGCTCCAGCACCTGAGGCCCCCTTGTGATTCTCCCCACAGCTGATGAGAGACCCCACAGGGCCACTGTGATCACAAGGAGGGGACCAGGTATGGTCAGCAACAGCTGACAGGGATCCTGGTCAGTGCAGATTACACAGCAGCTGCTCCCCCCCGAGCAGAAGCAAGTGGAAGCAGTAGCTAAACTCCATCTCTATGCAGAGGCACAAATCAATGCCATGAAGCAGAACGAAAAAATACATTAAATCTCCAGAACAGAAGGAAAATGACAAGTACTGATAAACCAATCCTGAAGACACTGAAATGTATAACCTAAATGACAATGAATTTAAAATAGCCATCATTAAAAAACTTACTGAGATAAAAGAGAATACAGATAGACAAGTCAACAATTTCAGGAGCTATGTCACAAAAGAGTTTGATACTATAAAGAAGAACCAATGAGAAATGTTGGAGATAAAGAACACAATGGAGGAGATTAAGAAAAATCTGGACTCTCTGAACAGTAGAGTTGATAACATGGAAGATAGAATTAGCAATTTGGAAGATAGGAATATAGACATGCTGCAGATAGAGGAGAGAGAACTAAGACTAAAATGAAATGAAGAAACTCTGCAAGAAATATCTGACTCAATTAGGAAATGCAACATAAGGATTATAGGTGCTCCAGAGGGGGGAAGAAGGAGAAGGGGACAGAAAGCCTGTTCAAAGAAATAATGGCTGAGAATTTCCCAAACCTGGGAAGAGAGAGATGGAAATGCAGGTGAAAGAAGCTAATACATCTCCAAACTTTACCAAAGTAAGAAGACAAACCCCAATGCATATAGTAGTGAAGCTTGCAAAAGTCAATGACAAAGAGAAACTATTAAGGGCAGCAAGGGAGGAGAAAATAACTTACAAAGGAACCCCCATAAGGGTGTCAAAAGATTTCTCAGCAGATACCCTACAGCCTAAAAGAGAGTGGAATGATATATTCAGAACTCTGAAGGACAAAAACTTGCAGCCAAGAATACTCTTTCCAGCAAAAATATCTTTCAAACATGGTGGAGAAATAAAAACTTTCCCAGATAAGCAAAAGTTAAGGGACTTCATTGCCACAAGACCTCCTCTACAAGAAATGCTCTGGAAAATTCTCATACCTGAAAAAACAAAAACAGGAAAAGGGTTACAAAACCCAGAGCAAAGCAGATAACTAGAAAGAGAAAGTAAGAAAGTTGCAGTTCTCCATCAGAACAGGTTAGCAAAGTCTAGGTATAACATTAAAGATAAAAGGAAGGGAAACACCAAGAATACATATAATCTTCTCATTTTAGCCACAAACTCACAACACAAGAAAGAAAAATAAAACTGACAATAACAACCTAGAAGGGGAAGAGGAAAGGCATGGAATGGCTTAAACTAAGGAAATAAGAGGCTATCATACAATAGACCATCTCCTCTATGAGAAGTTTTATACAAACCACATGGTAATGACTAAACAAATATAAAGAATAAAGACATAAATTACAAATAAGATGAAACCCAATATAGAAAACTACCTACCTGAATTAGTAATCCAAAAATCATGGGATGAGAAACGAACAAAATACAAGAGAACCAGAAAACAAGCAAGTGAATGGCAGCATTAGGTCCCCACATTTTGATAATCCTTCCAAATGTAAATGGATTGAACTCTCCAATCAAAAGACACAGGAGGGATTAAAGAATAAGACTGAACCATATCCTGCCTCCAGGAAACACACTTAAGCCCCAAATACAAACACAGACACAGGGTGAAGGGATCGAAGACAATACTCCAAGCTAATAATGAACATAAGAAAGCAGGTGTCTCCATACTTATATCAGGCAAGGTAGACATCAAAGCAAAACAGATAAAGAAAGACAAATGGGGCAATTTATAATGATGAAAGGGACACTCCACCAAGCAGACATAATGCTTATAAATATATATCAACACAACACAGGAGCACCAAAATATGAAAATAACTATTAACAAAACTAAAAGGAGATATCAATAACAATACGATAATAGTAGGGGAACTCAGCACCCCACTAACACCAATGGACAGTAAAGAATATGCTACTGAACAAGCAAGGGATCATTGAAGAAATTAAAGAAGAAATTGAATACCATCTGGAGACAAATGAAAATGCACCAGAGTAACTCATTTGGGATGCAGCAAAAGCGGTCCTAAGAGGGAAATTTATTGAAATACAGACCCACCTTAATAAACAAGAAGAATCTCAGATAAGCAATCTCAAATGTCACCTAACAGAATTAGAAAAAGAACAAACAAAGCCTAAGGTCAGTAGAAGGAGAGAATTAATAAAAATTAGAGCAGAAATAAATGAAATTGAAACAAAAAAGAGAGTAGAAAAGATAAATGAAACAAAGAGATTGTTCTTTGAAAAAAATAAACAGCCAGCCTCACCAAGAAAAAAAGAGAGAAGACTCAAATAAATCAAATTAGAAATGAGAGAGGAGAAATCACAATGGATACCACAGAAATACAAAATATCATAAGAGAATACTATGACAAACTATACGTCAACAAATTGGACAACCTCGAAGAAATGGATAATTCTTGGACTCTTACAACATCCCAAAACTGAAGCAGGAAGAAATAGCGAATCTCAATAGATCAATTACAAGTAAAGAAATCAAAACAGTAATCAAAAACCTCCCCAAAAATGAAAGTTCAGGATCAGATAGCTTCTCTGGAGAATTCTACCAAACATTTAAACAAGATTTAATACCTATGCTTATCAAAGTATTTCAGAAAACTGAGGAAGATGGAGCACTCCCTAACACATTCTCTGAAGCCAACATCACCTTGATCCCAAAACCAGACAAGGACAACACGAAGAAGGAAAACTACAGGCCAATATCAATGATGAACATAGATGCAAAAATCCTAAACAAAATTTTGGCAAACCAAATACAACAATACATTAAAAAGATTATACACCATGATCAAGTGAGATTTATACCTGGGGCACAGGGATGGTTCAACATCCGTAAGTCAATCAAAGTGATACCCTATATTAACAGAATGAGAAACAAAAACCACTTGATCATCTCAATAGATGCAGAGAAAACATTTGACAAGATCCAACATTCATTTGTGATAAAACCTCTAAATAAAATGGGTATAGAAGGAGAGTACCTCAAGATAATAAAGGCTATATACAACAAACCCACAGCTAACATCGTACTCAAGGGGCAAAACCTGAAATCCGTCCCTCTGAGAGCAGGAACAAGACAAGGGTGTCAACTCTCACCACCCTTATTCAACATAGTACTGGAGGTTTTGGCCAGAGCAATTAGGGAGGAAAAAGAAATAAATAAAAGGAATCCCAATAGGCAATGAAGAAGTGAAACTCTCACTATTTGCAGATGACATGATCTTATATATAGAAAACCCCAAAAAATCCATTGGAAAACTTTGAGAAATAATCAACTACAGCAAAGTTGCAGGGTATAAAATCAACATACATAAATAAGTAGCATTTCTATACTCTAAACATGAACTAAGAGAAAAAGATCTCAAGAACACAATCCCATTCACAATCGCAGCAAAAAGAATAAAGAATAAAACACCTTGGGGTAAATTTAACCAAGGAAGTGACAGACCTATACAACAAAAACTACAAGACTTTCTGGAAGAAATTGATGATGACATAAAGAAATGGAAAATCATTCCAGGCACATGAATTAGAAGAATAAACATAGTTAAAATGTCCATACTACCTAAAGAAATCTACAGATTAAATACAATCCCAATCAGAATCCCAATGACATTCTTCACAGAAATAGAACAAAGAATCCTAAAATTCATATGGGGCAACAAAAGACCTCGAATTGCTAACGCAATCCTAAGAAAAAAGAACAAAGCTGGAAGCACCACAATCCCTGACTTCAATACACACTAAAAAGCTACAGTAATAAAAACTGCATGGAACTGGTACAAAAACAGATGCATAGATCAATGGAACAGAATTGAAGCCCAGATATAAAACCACACATCTATGGAGAGCTAATCTTTGACAAAGGAACTGAGGGCCTGCAATGGAGAAAAGGAATTCTCTTCAACAAATGGTGCTGGGAAAACTGGAAAGCCATATGTAAAAGAATGAAAATTGACCATTCTTTTCACCATTCACCAAAAGAAACTCAAAATGGATCAAAGACCTAAAGGTAAGACCTGAAACCATAAGGCTTCTAGAAGAAAATATAGGCAGTACACTCTTTGACATCAGTATCAAAAGGATCTTTTCTGACACCATCTCTTCTCAGACAAGAGAAACAATAGAAAGAATAAACAAATGGGACTTCATCAGACTAAAGAGCTTCTTCAAAGCAAGGGAAAACAAGATTGAAACAAGAAAACAAACCACCAACTGGGAAAAAACATTTACAAGTTATATATCTGACAAAGGGTTAATCTCCATATATATAAAAAACACACAACTCAACAACGAATAATCAAACAATCCGATCAAAAAATGGGCAGGGGACACGAATAGACATTTCTCCAAAGAAGATATACAGATGTCCAATAGACACATGAAAAGATGCTCATCATCACTAATCATCAGGGAAATGCAAATCAAAACTACACTAAGGTATCACCTTACACCTGTTAGAATAGCAAAAATAAAAGAAAAAGTGACAAATGTTGGAGATAGTGTGGAGAAAAAGGAACCCTCATGCACTGTTGGTGGGAATGCAAACTGGTGCAGCCACTATGGAAAACAATATGGAGATTTGTCAAAAAATTAAAAATAGGAATGCCATATGACCCAGCCATCTGACTACTGGGTATCTATCCAAAGAACTTGAAATCAGCAATTCCAAAAGTCCCATGCATCCCTATGTTCATTGCAGCATTATTTACAACAGCCAAGACATGGAATAAACCTAAGTGCTCATCAGCTGATGATTGGATAAAGAAGATATGGTATGTATATACAATGGAATACTACTCAGCCATACAAATGATGAAATTGTCCCATTCAAAATGACATGGGTGGAACTTGAGGGTATTACGTTAAGTGAAATAAGCCAGATAGAGAAAGACAAACTCTGTACAACTCCACTCATAGGTGGAAGTTAAACATGTAGACAAAGAGAACTGACTGGTGGTTACCAGGGGACAGGGGGTTTGGGGGTTGTGCACGAATGGTTATGTGGTGCACCTACAACATGACTAACAATAATGTAGAATGGAAATTTCACAAGGTTGTAAACTATCATAATCTTAATGAAAAGTAAATAAATAAATAGAAGCTAAAAAAATAGAGAAAATGAAGAGTGCACGTAGGTAAGGGGTAATAAAAATTAGCTATGAATTTTGCAATCTTTAATAAGATGCACAAAGACTATGCACCATACAATATATTAGAAAATTTTGTGATTTTCAAAATCATAATTAATTATTTGAAATATTATTAACATGTGTTATATAATGTTATGATAATGATAATTATGTTGTTATTATCTTAAACATTTCTAGGATCCAAATACTTTCTTTTAAATCAGCACAAGAAAAAATGCAGGTGCAGAGACTGTGGGAGGCCTCAAACATGTTTCAATCCAAACGCTGTCTTTAAGTAGCTGGGAAGGTAGAAGCCTACGTAGAAGATGATTAATATCATCTTGCACTGGTGCATTATCAGAGTAGTCGAAAGGAGAGACAGATAATGTCACTTTTATTCTCCTAGACGTTCTCCAATATAATCAATAATTTTCCTTTCATGAGTGCTGAAATTCATGTACTGTGATTGAAATAAGTCAGTTCATTCTATCCTATGATTTTTATACTTTCTACTGACTTGACTGATTGTTTTACCAAATTGATACCATTTATTGGGTTTTGTATTTGAATATTCTAGTCTCCATTCTTGGACTTTATGAATAAGTGAAATGTGTTTACACTTTAAACAATCAAATATCTTCTTATGAAGTAAAAGAGTTGAATAATATGTATTTCTACATCCAATAATATACACAAGTATATTTTTATTTCAGTGATAGTTTTGGCATAAATGCTGACATGATCAAAACATGAAAATAAGCCTATTATGAATCCAGAGTGATGACTTCAAGATACTGAAATAAGTGGTAATGTAGGACAAAACAGTCCATTCTCGGAATGATGAATTTAGTCCAACCACCAATCATCAAGTACAGAAGAGCCTCATGAAACATTAGCATAGTTGGTAAGTGAGCACGCAACCACCCAGGGAGCTCATTTTGATGTTCTACTACTTTAAATTAAGAGTACACTATTGTTCTTCCACTCCCAATACACTTGTCAACACAGACACACCGTGTTTAATGAGAAGCAAAAGGTCTACGTATTGTGTATGAGAATTGCATAGGGCAAACCTAAAACTTGTTCTCAAAGTTTCTCTTTTATTTCACTGTTGCCAAATTCTCCTTATGTCCATGTGGGACCTCATTACTTTCCAAAATGCTTGGGAGAGCTGAGTTAGAAACCCTAGGGATGTTTTAACAAGCTTTTCTTTTTGGATCCAAACTACAGATGCAAGTGCTTGTAATTTCTTCTACTTAGTTATAAATTGTTATTGTTATAGTGTAGACTCTAACAAGTCCCCTGGCATGTCCAGGGAAGGAGTTTAACTGGCAGGGCTCCCAGCTCCTGGAAGTTGGTTAGCAAAGGAAACAAAGCTGCTTTCAAGCCTTTTTTTTTTTCATGATATGCGAGAGACAATTTAAATCTTTATTCAGTCCCTGTGCTTTTAACCTGTCCTATTTTTAATAAATAGTCTCCCTGGGAGGCCAAGTGGTGTTCAAGTTGGAGAAACCAAACCACCAACTGGAAACTCCCGGTGAACTGTTTCCATGAGAACAAAGCAATCACATTGTGAATTCCAATTATTGGTTAATCTTGATGCTTTGATTTTGTTCCCAAAGAGAAGTCTTGTTTTTCTTGTTGTTGTTCCATAAACCCCCTAACTCACCTTTCAAAAACAGAATATATTATTGAGTCCTACATCAAGACACAAGACTCAGGAGAAAAGATACTAACATTTATCAGCCCAATCATCATTAAAAAATAAATTTTGATTTTATAATCTACTTGTACCCCACTCTTCTGCCATATTTTCTTCCTGTTGACTCACTTTAAAAAAGACTTGCTACAGAACAGAGACTAAAATACTTAGATAACTGATTACTGGTCAGAACACAGACAAAAGAGTGATTTAGAAATCAGCCAATCAGTGCACCTGATTTATCTATGTTACTTTGTAGCATTCACAACAGAGAGGGTTCCTTGAAGATATTGAAAGCCTCATCTAAGGTTTTCTTAATTTCCACTATTTTTGTATAGCCAACATTTTCATTTTGCTCTTATGTTTGTTTTGACAGTTATAAATAGCAATCTTATTTTTTGAGATATATGTAATAGTACATATATAATATAGATAACATACACATATACATACATACATATTACATGTAAATATATGTAATAAAATAAATGTATATAAGGAGTGAAACTATTCAATGTTTGGCTAGCTTTAGTGCATGGTGTTACAATATTTTTAATTACAATTTGATACCTGACATTTCCTCTTTTAGATGCATATCAGCAAGTGCAGTTCTGAGATCTACCCTCCATAGCACATTTCTTTTATTTTCTATTTTAAAAATGTAATACTGCCATCCCAAAAATATTACTTGCTTGTCTCCACTTGATCTAATACATTCCATAAAATAGATCTTATGTGAAATATTACTTCATCAGAATGAAAAAAAAAAAAAGGACTGGTCCCGTAGCT
This sequence comes from Equus caballus, assembly GCF_041296265.1. NCBI lineage: Eukaryota > Metazoa > Chordata > Mammalia > Perissodactyla > Equidae > Equus > Equus caballus. The sequence continues at coordinate 3,293,716 of NC_091702.1, forward strand.
GAATGGTTAAGTTCGTGCGCTCGGCGGCAGGTGACCCAGTGTTTCGTTGGTTCGAATCTTGGACACAGACATGGCACTACTCATCAAACCACGCTGAGGCATCATCCCACATCCACAACTAGAAGGACCCACAACGAAGAATATACAACTATGTACCACGGGGGTTTGAGGAGAAAAAGGAAAAATAAAATCTTTGAAAAACAAAAAGAACCCACATATTTTAAAAGTCATTATAAAGAGGGTTACAAAGACCAAATGGGTATTTCTTGCTTCGCATCATTTGAAATTATTCAGGATAAAGTATACAGGAATATGTTTCATCAACTTTAAAAGCTAATTTTATTATTTTTACCCTCAAAATTAGTTTATTTTGGAATAGCCAAAAGTATTCCAATTTGAGACGTGCATGCTATAGTGAACCACAGGCAAATCCAGACAAGAGAGGAGAGGGGCTTGGTTTTATAATGAAAGAGGAGAGTAGGGATGCTCTGTTACAAACAAAATTCATTAGGAGAAAGTAGGAGTTCAGGGTGACAATAGGTTCTCAGTGGCTGAGCTGTGGCATTTCTTATTGCCTTATTGTCAGGTAGACAGAGAAATCTTCTTTCAGTAGTGAAGTAGTTGTACTTTCTGTCAGAGATTCAAGCTTATTTCTTCTTTGGAGGAATTGATGGCATATGACAAGGTGTGAGAGCTCCCCCTACAGGTGTCCCTGACTCCATTTGGTGATGATCAACAGGAGAAACACCGTGACCCAGCTGTTTAATCAGACAAGCTGAGTAGACAACTGTCAGAGTCTGCTGTTTTCTTCCTCACTTCTTTAACATTAAGCTCATAGATGACTCTGTCTCTTAAGCTCTCCTCCTTGTCGAAGAAAACCATGTGGAAGTCAAATCAGCAATGTAAGTTCTTTTATCTATAAAGAATAAACAAAATGACTGTCAAGATATGTCCCTTTTCATTGAAGTTAGGTAGCAATAAGCACGATTTGGAATAGTGAGACCATCATTTGAAACCTCCAAATTTATTTTCCTTCAGACTTTTTAAGTTGATAATTTTAAAAGGAAACCAATTCTGAATTCCTTCCTCTCAGAATTTGTTCCACCATGGCCTCTACAATTTTATTGCTCATTGTAGCACTGGATTTTTCATTTTGTTCTATATATATATATAGAACATATATATACATATACATTGTTTCATATATATATTACATCAATATATTTAGACTATCTTGCATGATTCTCTACCGAACCCATTACACTGACACATATACCTCATGCAGCATAGAAGAGACTTGACTCTGTGTTTAGCTAGTAGCCTAGATTGTTTATACTCCCATTAGCAGACTACAGGCTGTGTAAAGTTGAAATCATACCTTAATATTTCTTTCACTGTATACTATACTCCTCAGCAATGAAAACTCCATCTTAAATTATGAGCTTCTTGATTATTTTAAGAGTGAGAGACCAGGAGTGCTTTGAGTATTTTGTGCCATTTATTTGTTATGTGAATGTGGGATGGGCAGAAGTAGGGTATATAATGGATTTGCCCTTCATTGTATCTAGTACTTGTCATAGTGTATAGGTAATATTCCATACCTATCTGGCTAGTTCACTTAGAACACTGTGATCGTGAGGTAGCCAGTCTGAGTTTTGGCTTCATATAATTTATTTCAGATTTCATTGAAGAAAAATCCTGTTCTACTGAATGCAACTGTAAGGCAATTTTTTTTGTTGTCTATAATATTTTCAGCTATGAGTAACAAAGAATACTACTTCAGTCCTTTTAAACCAGTGAGAATATTTATGCTGCATGCAATGGAAGTCTGGTGTTAGACAGTCAATAGTGTCTATCACTGCTCAATTATACCAGCAAAGAACTAGGCTCCTTTCATTTTATTGTTCTTCCACTCAACTGTGTCTTCTCTAGGGTCATGAATGGCTTCTGTATTACCAGGCATCTCACTCATGACCCAAGCAGAATGAAGGTCAAAGATGGATATGTTAAAGAGCAAATGTCTTCATCTATTAATTTTTAACCTTTTTTCTGATTTATTGAGGTATAATTGACAAATAAAATAGTAGGATTGTAAAGTGTGTGTCGCGATTATATTTTAAATTAAGAATCACTCATCCATAAGCGTGTATTTACATCATATTAGTCATGGCTATACCACTGCACCATCTCAAGCTGTAAGCACTGATTGGAAGAGTGGATATGGAAACTAGGCACTTGGCATCTCTGAACAATTTTGGAATTAACATACATAGGAAAGGGAAGAGGTGTTCATATTATGCCAGTTAATATAATATCTCTCAACAAACATATCATAAATACAGATTTGAAATCACAAACATAATGGTGGAATAAAATTGTATTGAAAAAGAGAGAATGCCAAAACTGAGACTACCATGTGATATGTAAATGTTAAAAAATCCCTGCACCCCTGAAATAAATCCCACTTAATCATTCTGTATGATCCTTTTAAAGTACTGTATTTTATGTGCTAATTTTTTTTGAGGATTTATGAATCTATATTCATCAGTGATACTGGCCTTTAATTTTCCTTTTTGTGTTGTCCTTATCTGGTTTTGGTATCAGGGTAATGTTAGCCTTGTAGAGTGAGTTAGGAAGCATTCCATCTTCTTCCATATTTCAAAATTGTTTGAAAGGACAGGTATTATATATTCTTTGAGTGTTTGCTAGAATTCACTAAAGAATCCATCTGGCCCTGGACTTTAGTTTTTTGGAAGGATTTTGATTACTGTTTCAATCACTTTACTTGTGATTAGTCTATTCAGAGGCTCCATTCTTTCTTGATTCACTTTTGGGAGGTTATATGAGGCTAAGAATTTGTCCATTTCTTCTAGGTTATCCAATTTATTGTCATATAGCTTCTCATAGTACTCTGCTATATTCCTTTGTATTTCAGTGGTATTCACTATAATTTCCCTTCTTTGATTTCCAATTTTATTTGTTTGATCCTTCACTCTCTTTTTTTAGGGAGTCTGGCTAAGGGTTTGTCAATTTTTATTATCTACTCAAAGAACCACCTCTTAGTTTCATTAATCCATTTTATTGTTTTTTTTAGTCACTATTTTATTTATTTTGGCTCTTATTTTTGTCTCCCTCTTTCCACTCACTTTGGGATTTGTTCTTCTTATTCTTGTTCTTTTATGTGTAGTTTAAGGTTACTTTGGTATTTTTCTTGTTTGTACAGGGAGGCCATTATTGCTATAGATTTACCTCTTAGTACTAATTTTGCTGCAAATCATAAGCTTTAGTATGTTGTGTTTTCAATTTCGCTTGTCTCTAGGTACTTTTTTATTTCTCCTTTGACTTCTATCTTCTCTTTTTCTCTCTCTTTTTTTTCTAATAAAAATTAGCCCAGAGCTAACATCTGTGCCAATCCTCCTCCATTTTATACGTGGGTCACCACCACAGCATGGCTGATGAGTGGTGTAGGTCTGTACTTGGGATCTGAAACTGTAAATCCAAGGCACCAAATTAAAGCATGTCAAGATTAGCCACTGCATCATGGGGCCAGCCTCTCTCATTTGATTACTTCATTGATCCAATGACTGATCATTAGCATATTGTTTAGTCTTCACATGTTTCTGACTTTCTTAGCTTTTTTCTTGTATTTGATTTCTAGTTTCATAGCATTATGGTCATAAAAGATACTTGATCTTATTTCAATCTTCTCAATTTTGTTGAGGCTTGCCTTGTTTGCCAACATATGGTCCATCTTTTGAGAGGTTTCATGAGCACTTGAGAAGAATGTATTCTGCTGTTTTGGGAGGAAATGTTCTATATATATGTATTAAGTCTACCTGGCCCAGTGTTTCATTTAAGGCCACTGTTTCCTTGTTGACTTTCTGTCTGGATGATACACCCATTGATGTAAGTTGGATGTTGAGTTCCCCCACTATTGTTTTTCTGTTAATTTCTTCCTTTGGGTCTGTTAATAGTTGCCTTATATATTTTGGTGCTCCTATGTTAGGTGTATATATATTAACAAGTGCTATGTCTTCTTGGTGGAATGTCCCTTTTATCAGTATATAATGCCCTTGAAATATCACATTAACAAAATGAGGAATAAAAATCACATGATCATCTCAATAGATGCAGAGAAAGCATTTGACAAGATATAACACAAATTTATGATAAATACTCTCAATAGAATGCATATACAAGGAAAGTTCCTCAAGATAATAAAGGCCTCATTGGACAAACCCACAGCCAACATCATACTTAATGGTGAAAAGCTGAAAGCCATTCCTCTAAGAACAGGGAGAAGACAAGGATGCCCACTCTCACTGCTCTTATTCAATACAGTACTAGAAGGTTTGGTTAGAGCAATTAGAGAAGAAGGAGAAATAAAAAGGCCCCAAATTGGAGAGGAAGAATTAAAACTCTCACTGTTTGTGGATGACATGATTCTACATATATAAAGCCCTAAAGAATACACCAGAAAACATTTAGAAACAGTCAACAACTATAGCAAAGTTTCAGGGTATAAAATCAACATAAAAAATCAGTTGCATTTCTATACACTAATAATGAACTAGCAGGAAGATAAGTTAAAATTAAAATAACATTTAAAACCCCAATAAAAGGAATAAAACACCTAGGAATAAATTTAAGCAAGGAGGTGAAAGACTTATACGCTGAAAACTATAAGATATTATTGAAAAAAATTGAAGAGGACATAATGAAATAGAAAGATATTCCATGTTCCTGGATTGAAAGAATAAACATAGTTAAAATGTCCATATTACCTAAATCAGACTACAGGTTCAATACAATCTCAGTCCTAATCCCAGTGACATTCTTCATGGAAATAGAACAAAGAATCCTGAAATTGATATTGAGCAGCAAAGACCCTGAATAACCAAGGCAATCCTGAGAAAAAAGGTTGAGGCATCACAATTGCTGACTTCAAAATATACTACAAAGCTATAATCCAAACAGCATGGTACTGGCACAGAAATAGACACACATCAATGGAACAGAATTGAAATCCAAGAAATAAAACCATACATCTATGGACAGGTAATCTTTGACAGTGAAGACAAGAACATGCGATGGAACAAGGAAAGCCTCTTGAATAAATTTTGTTCTGGAAACTGGCACCCACATGCAAAAGAATGAACACAGACCGTTATCTTACATGCTACAGAAAAATTAACTCAAAATGGATTAAGGACTGAAATGTAAGATCTGAAATCTTAAAACTCCTAGAAGAAAATGTAGGAGAAATATTTTCAAGTCATGTATCTGATATGGAGTTAATATGCAAAATATATAATATATACACAGCACTCCATCCAAAAACAGTAGAATATACATTCATCTAAAGTGCACATGGAGCATCCACAAAGATAGACCATATGTTGAGAAACAAAAGAAGCTTCAATAAATTTAAGAAGTTTGAAATCATATCAACCCTATTTTCTGACCCACAGTGTTATGAAACTAGAAATTAGTGATGAGAAAAACACTGGGAAAGCAACAAATATGTGGATACTAAACAATATGCTACAGAAAAACCATTGGATCAATGAAGAAATGAAAGGAGAAATAAAAAATAACTGGAGACAAATGAAAATGAAAATACATGTACCATATCAACTCTTATGGATACAGTAAAAGTGGTTCTAAGAGGGAAACTTATTGCAATCCAGGCCCACCTCAAAAAACAAGAAAATTTTCAAAGAAGTAGTCTTAAACTACACCTAACAGAAGTAGCAAAAAAAGAACAAACAAAGCCAAAGACAGCAGAAGAATGGAAATAATAAAACTTAGAGAAGAAATACATAAATAAAGTAGAGAGTAAAAGAACAGCAGAAAGCATCAATGAAACTAAGTGCTTTTCTTTGAGAAGATAAATAAAATTGAAAAAACTTTAGCCAGACTCACTAAGAAAAAAAAGAGAGAGAAAACTCAAGTAAATAAAATTTGAAATGAAAGAGGAAAAATTGCAATGGATATAAGGGATTATAAGAGAATACTCATCAAACTATTTCCCACATATTGGGTAATCAAAAAGAAAAGGATAAATTCTTAGACTCATACAACCTCTCAAAACTCAATCAAGAAGAATTAGATAATCTGAATAGACTGAACACAAGAAAAGAGATATAAACAGTAATCAAAAACCTCCCAAATAATGAAAGTCCGAGACCAGATGACTTCTCTGGAGAATTCTACCAAAAATTCAATGATTTAACATCCATTCTTCTCAAACTGTTCCAAAAAATTAAAGAAGACAGAATACTTCCTAAATCATTCTATGAAGCCAACATTACCTTGATGAAAAACCAGACAAGAATACGAAAAGGAAGGAAAATTACAAGCCAATATCACTGATGACCATAGATGGAAAAACCCTCAACAAAATATTTGCAAACCAAATGCAGTAATACATTAAAAGGATCATGCACCATGATCAAGTGGGATTTAAACCAGGGACACAAGGATGGTTCAACATCTGCAAATCATCCAGGCAGAAAATCACCAAGGAATTGTGAGATTTGACCCATACTTTAAACCAATTTGACCAGAGAAATATATGTAGAACATTTCTTCGAACAACGACAGAATACACATTCATCTCAAGTACGCATGGGGCAATCTATAGGATATATCATGACATATCAGGCCAAGCAACTATTAACATATTTAAGAACATTGAAATCATAGCAAATATTTTCTCTGAGTAAAATAATATGAAACTAGAAGTCGATAACAAGGGGAAAGCTGAAAAAGTTACATATATGTGGACTCTAAACAACACATTCTTGAGCAAATCATAGCTCAAAGAATTCAAAATGGAAAATGGAAAAATGAAAAAAAAAATATCTCGAGACAAATGAAAATGGAAACTCAAGATACCAAAACATATTGGATAATGCCAAAGCAGTTTGAAAAGGAAAGTTTAGAGTGATACTCATATAGTAAGAAAAAATCTCAAACGAATAATCCAACTTTACATCTGAAGCAACTAGGAAAACAACAAACTAGGGTCAAAGTTAGCAGAAAAAAGAAAATAACAAAGATAAAACTGAAATAAATGAAATAGAGAATAGACAAGTCAACAAAACTAGGAGCTCTTTTTTAAAAGAGATAAACAAAATTGAAAAAGTTTTAGCTACATTAAGTGATTAAAAAAGAGAGAAGATGGGGCCAGGTTCTGCTTCCATGGCCCATGGTTAACTGGTTTGGATCCCAGGTGTGGACATGGCACTGCTTGACAAGCCATGCTGTCATAGGCATCCCATATATAAAGTAGAGGAAGATGGGCATGGATGTTAGCTCAGGGCCAGCCTTCCTCAGCAAAGGAGGAGGATTGGCAGCAGATGTTAGCTCAGGGCTAATCTTCCTCAAAAAAAAAAAAAAGAGATAGTGAAGATGCAGATAAAGAAAATCAGAAATGAAATAGATATTAAAATTGATACACAGAAATACAAAAGATCATAAGACACTATTATGAAAAACTATATGCCAACAAATGCAATGAGATAGAAAAAGTGGATAACTTTTTAGAAACATATGACTTAACAAGACCAAATTGTGAAGAAATACAAATATAGGGGGAAAAAAACCCTATAATGAGTGAGGAGACAAAAATCTTTCGATAAAGAGCATCTCAGGACTAGACGGTTTACCTGGTGAATTCTACCATTTAAAGAAGAATTAACACCAATCCTTCAGAAACTCTTACAAAAAATTGAACAGAAATGAGCACTACCAAGCTTATTTTATTATTCCACCATTACTCTGATACCAAAGACAGAAAAGCACATTACAAGAAAAGAAAAATATAGGCCAATATCATTGAGAATATACACACAAATTCTCAACAAAATACTAGCAAACATAATTCAACAGCAAGATAAAAGGATCAAATACTTTGATCAAGTGATATTTATCTCTGGGGAGCAAGGATGGCTCAATATGCTCAAATTGAAACATTTTCTACACCACACTAATTGAACAAAGGATAAAAATCATGATCATCTCAATATATGCAGCAAAATCGTTTGACAAAGTACAACCTCCTTTAATGATAAAGGCTCTGAACAAATTGGATATAAAAGAAAATACTTCAACATAATAAGGACAATATATGACTAATCTGGAACTAAAATCATACTCGATAGGGAAATATTGAATTCTTTTCCTGCAAGATCAGGAGCAAGACAAAGATGCCCACTCTCACCACTGTTATTCAACATAGTACTAGAAGCCCTACCTAGAGCAATCAGGCAAGATAAAGAAATAAGGGGATCCAGATTGGAAAGAAATAAGTAACATATTTTTACTTGAAGATGATATGATCTTACAAAAAACTTTAAAGATTCAACTAAAAATTTTTGAAGCTACCTAACAAATTCAGTACAATTTCAGCATATAAAATTAACATATAAAAATTAGGTGCATTTCTATACACTACAATGAAGTATCTGAAAAAGAAGTACAGAAAAGAATCCTCTTCACAATAATAACAAAAACAATAATATTCTCGGAAATAAATTTAATGAAGGAGGTGAATGATCAGAACACTGTCTAATATAGGATTTTGATGAAAGAAATTTAAAAAGGTACAAACATTTGGAGACATATGCCATGTTCACAGATTGAAAGTTAATACTGTTAAAACGTCCATACTACCCAAAGCCATCTATAGAGTCAATGCAATTCCTGTCAAAATTACAATATGACATTTTGACAGAACTATAAAAAGCAACCCTATAATTTGTATGTAGCCACAAAGTATCCTAAATAGTGAAAACAGTCTTGAGAAAGAAGAAAACCAGGAAGCATCACCACATCCTGATTTCAAGCTATACTGTAAAGCTATTGTAAAAAAAATAGTATATTACTCATATAAAAATGCATGCACATATCAATGGAACATGCTACAGAGCTTAGGGAAAAAAACACATGCATATGGTTAACTAATATTTGACAAGGGAGCCACCAATACTTGATAGGAAAAGGGTAGTCTTTTCAACAAATAGTATTGTGAAAATTGGACAACCACACACAGAAAAATGAAATTGAATCTCTATCTTACACAAATGAATTTACAAACTTTTGAAACTACTTACAAAAATTAACTCACAGTGGATTAAAGACTTAAAAATAATACTTGAAATCATAAAACTTCAGGTAGAAAACAGGGAAAAGCTCCTTGACCTTGGTTTGGGCAACAATTTTTGAACATGACACCAGGAGCACAAGAAACGAAGGAAAAAATAATTAAGTGGGACCACATCAAACTCCAAAGCATTTTCATAATAAAATGAAACAAAAAAATTAAAAGACAGCCTACGAAATGGGAGAAAATACTTTCAAGTGATGTATGTGTTATGGAGATAATATCCAAAATATATAAAGAACTCATACAACTCCATAATGGAAAATAATATTTCAATTAAAATGTGAGTAGTGGAACTGAATAGACGTTTTTCAAAAAAAGATACACAAATGCTAATAGGCAAATGAGAAGATACTCAATATCACTAATCATTAGGGAAAGCAAATCAAAACCGCAATGAGATATCACCTCACAACTGTTAGAATGGCTATCATTGAAAAGACAAGATGTATCAAGTATAGGTAGGGATGTTGAGAAAAGGGAATTCCTGTGCTTTGTTGGTGGGAATATAAAATGATACAGCCACTTCAGAAAAAGTGCAAACACTACTTTAAAAATTAAAAATAGAGTTATCATATAATCTAACAATCCCACTTCGGGATATCTATCGAAAGGGAATGAAAACAAGAGTTCTAAGAGATATCTGCACTCTCATATTTATTGCAGTACTATTCGCAATATCCAAGATATAGAAACAAATTATGCGTCCATCAATGGATGAATGGATAAAGAAGATGTGGTATGTGTATATAACATACATATATACTTATAATATATAAAATATATATGCATAAATATAATATAAATATACATATATATTTATATAGAGAATGGAATATTATTCAACCAAGAGAAAGAAGTGAATCTTGCCGTTTGTGACAAAATGGATGGACTTTGAAGGCATTATGGCTAAGTGAAATGAGGCAAACAGAGAAAGACAAATTTTGCATGCTACTATTTATGTATGAAATCTAAAAAAGCCAAACATAAGTAGAGAGTACAGAGTGGGGGTGGGGGAAATAGGGAGACACTGGTCAAAAGGTACAACCTTCCAGTTAGACAATGAATAAATTCTGGCGACCTAATGCACAGAATTGTGATTATAGGTGACAGTACTATATTACACATTTGAAAATTGCTGAGAGTAAATGTTAACTGTTCTCAACACAAATAAAATGTAATTGTATGACGTATTGGAAGTGTTAGCTAACTCTACAGTTGTAATCATATTGCAATATATGTTTCTCAAACAACATGCTTTACACCTTAAACCTACAAAGTATGTCAATCTCAATAACCCTGAGGAAAAGAAAACAAAAAACCAAGAACAGTGTAGTTTAAATTGGGCTACACTATGCTAGAAATGTAAGCAAAATCTTCAAGAAAATGCATTTTATAGTAATATATTAAATATATTTTGCTCATTTAGCAAAATACCTTTATATTTTTTTCAAAAATTCTAATAGAGTGCATTTATATCATCAGCAGCTACTATGGTCAAGCATTATGCCATGTATTGAGTTTACACTGGTGAAATTCATAGATGTTTATCACCAAAGAACTGAATGAAATTTAGAGATCTCCATGACTCAATACACATACAGTGCTTAGAAATTTTCCCAGCACACTGAAGTCGCTATGAATATTTGATAGTAGTATTGCTTTTTCTTATAGTGAATATTCACTTCTACAATATTGTTAATACCTGATTGGCACATACTAATCTCCAAGACCCACAAGTGTTTTAACGGAGTCATGGTTGCTATTTCCACTAGTAAATTTTATTTTATGAATAAATATATTTATTAGTAAATAAAAGAGTTTGCATTATATCATATTCTCTTCACATTTTCCCCATAAAATTCTATAGTAATCCAGTATATTTTATTCTTGAAAATTTGTATTCAATACTCTATCATAGTTACCTACAACAAAATGTATATATGAATTGATTTTTAAATTAAAATTTTCCCTTAATAACTGATAAAAATTTCTTCATTGAGTTATCATTGAAATTATTAATAAGGTATTGATAACTAAAATAAAATTATTCTCCTAAAATGCACATAAAACTTACCATTAGTGACACATAGTACCTTCACAATGCTGTACAAAAATTAGCACCATTTAGTTCCTGAGTATTTTGTTAATTCCAACATGAAACTCTGTACCCATTAAGAAATGAGTCCTCACTTTCCCTCCCATCCATCTCCTAGCAACCATTAATCTGCTTTCTGTCTGTATGGCTTTGCCTATTTTGTATATTTATATAAATGGAATCATGGGGCATTTTATCTGGCTTCTTTTACTTAGCTTCATGTTTTCAAGGTTCACTCATGTTGTAGCACATCTAACTACTTTATTCACTTTTATGACTGAATAATATTTCATTGTATGGTGACACCACATTCAGTTTACCCGTTTATCTATTGATGGACAATTTTGTTGTTTCTACCTTTTGGCTATTGTGAAGAGTGCTGCTAGGAATATTCATGTAAAACACTTAGTTTGAAACCTGTTTTGTATATTTAGGGCGTATACCCTAAAGTAAAACTGCTGGGTCATTTTATAGTTATGGTTCTTTAATTTAGGAACTGACAAACGGTTTTCCACAGGAGCTGCCCCATTTTACATTCCCATCAGCAAGGTACAAGGCTTCTCATTTCTCTACATCTTTGCCAGCACTTACTTCCTTTTTTAAATGATTCTAGTCATTATCGTGGGTGTGAAGAGGTATCAATGCATTTCTACTGCGACTAATGAGGCTGAAAATGTTTTCATGTGCCTGTTGCACATTTTCTGTCTTCTTTGGAGAAATGTACCGTTAAGTTTTTTGCCTAGTTTTAAGTTAGATTCTTTACCTTTTTGTTGTTGAGTTGTAAGGTATCTTTATATGCATTCTGGATATTAAACCTTTATCAGAAATATTTCTCCCATTGTGTAGGTGATCTTTTTGCTTTCTTGGTCGTGTCCTTTGATGTACAAAACATTTTATTTTTGATAAAGTCCAAAAAGCAAGATGGGCAACATTGTCTTGTTCCTGATCCTAGAAGGATAGCTGTAAGTTGTTCACCATTGAGTAGGATGTTAGATGGGGGATTATCATATATGGTCTTTATTATTTTGAGATATTTTCCTTCCATAAATATTATATTCAGAGTTTTTATTATAAAAGTTTGCTAAATTTTGTTGAATGCTTTCTCTGTATTTATCCAGATGATCATGTTATTTTTATTCTTCATTTCGTTAATGCGGTATATCACATTGATTGAAGACGTTGAACCATCCTTGCATCGCTGGAATAAATCCCACTTGATCATGTCTTATGCTTATTTTAACTTATTGCTGTATTTAATTTTCTAATATTTTGTTGAGGACTTTTGTATCTATGTTCATCATGAAAGTGTTCTGTAATTTTTCTTTTTTCTGTTATCTTTGTCTTGTTTTGGTATCAGAGAAATATTGCCCTTGTAGAATGAGTTAGGAAGCTTCCCTTCCTCTTCAATTTTTTGGAGCAGTTTGAGAATGATAGATATTAGATACTATGTCTTCTTTAAATGTTTGGTAGAATTCAAGAGGAAGACATCTAGTTCTGTATGTTTGTTTTTTGGAGTTTTTTGATTACTGTATTGATGTCTTTACCAGCAATTGGTCTATTCAGATCCTCTATTTATTTTTATTCAGTTTTGACCGGTTATATAATTCTAAGAACTTATCCATTTCTTCTATATTATCGAATTTGTTGGCATATAGCTTTCCATTGTATTCTCTGATAATTCATTGAATTTAAATGATATCTATTGTAATTTCTCCTCTTTTTGATTTTATTTGATGAGCCTTTTCTCGTTTATGTCTTAGTGAATCTAGCTAAAGGCAAGTCAATTTTGTATATCTTTTCAAAGAACCAACTCAATTTCATTGATCTTCTATACTCTCTTTTTAGTCTCTATTTCATTTATTTCTACTGAGCTTCTTATTTTTTTCTTCCTTCTATTGATTTTGGACTTCATTTATTCATGTTTTTCTAGTTCATTTAGGTATATTATTGGATTGTTTATTTGACATTTTTCTTGTTTTTTGAGATAGGCTTTATTGCTATAAACTTCCCTCTTAGTACTTTATTTGCTGTACCCCATAGATTTTGGTACATTGCATTTTTCTTTGTCTCAAGATATTTTTTGATATGTTCATTAATTTCTTTGTTACCCAATAGTTGCTCAGTAGCATTTTCTTTAACCCCCACATATTTGTGACTTTTCCAGTTTTTGTCTTATAGTTTATTTCTAGTTTCATACCATTAGGGTAAAAAAAAAATACTGGGTAATATTTCAATCTTAAATTTCCTGAGACTTGTTTTGAGGTGTAATATGTGATCTACCTTGGATAAAGTCTCATGAGCATTTGAAGAGAGTGTAGGTTTTACAGTTTGGGGATGAAACATTCTGTGAAATTGTCCTTTTCATTTCCATTTGCTTGGAGTGTCATTTTCCATGCCTTCACTTGCAGTCTGTGAGTGTCTGTAGGTCAGAAGTGTGTCTTTTGCATGCAGCATATATATAGGTCTTGCTTTTTTAACCCTCATTCTCCTTATGTCTTTTGATTTAAGCATTTAGTCCATTTACATTAAAAATAGCTATTGATAAGTATGTACTTATTGTTTTGTTACTTTTTTCTGGATGTTTTGCAATTCTTCTCTCTTCCTTTCCTCTTCTCTTGTTCTTTTTACTTGTGATTTTATGGCATTCACTAGTATTATTGTTGGATTCCTCTTTATTGGAGTGTGTTTATTATAGGCTTTTGGTATGCGGTTACCATGAAGTTTATATATATATATATAATGACCTATGTAAATAGCAATCTATGTTAAATTGATGACCTCTTAGGTTCAACCTCTTACTAAAAGCCCTACACTTTATTCAATTCCATGTTTTGACATCATATTTTACCTATTTTATTTTTGTGAATCCCTTAACCTCTTCTATATCATAGATATAGATGTTTTTAGTGCCTTTATCTTATGACCCTCATATTAGTTTTATAAGTTATTGATTCACTGCCTTTAACGTTGATTTGCCTTTACCAGAGATATGTTTTCTTTTATAATTTTCTTAGTTCTATTTGTGGCTTTTTCTGTTCCACTTAAATAAGTCCCTTTAACATTTCTTTTAAGGCCAGTTTATTTGTGATAAATTACTTTAGTTTTGGCTTGTCCTTTTTTTTTTGAGGAAGACTAGCCCTAAGCTAACATCTGCCAATCCTCCTCTTTCTGCTGAGGAAGAGTGGCCCTGAGCTAACAACCATGCCCATATTCCTCTATTTTATATGTGGGATGCCTACCACAGCATGGCTTGCCATGCAGTGCCATGTCCACACCCAGGATTTGAACTGGTGAACCCTGGGCTGCCGAAAGGGAACGTTCACCATCAACCACTGTTCCACGGGGTTGGCCCCAAGTTTTTGCTTGTCTTGAAAACTGTTTATCTCTCCTTCCATTCTGCATGATAACTTTGCTGGGTATTCTTGGTTCTAGGTTTTTTTCCATTCAGTAATTTGAATATATTATGTCATTCCCTTCTATCCTGTAAAATTTCATCAAAATGTCAGCTGATAGCCTTAAGAGGTTTTCTTTGTATGTAATATTGCTTTTCTCTTGCAGATTTTAGGATTACCTCTTTGTCTTTAATCTTGATGTTTTATTTATAATGTGTAGGGTTGGATCTCTTTGAGTTCATCCTGTTTGGTGCTCTCTGTGCTTTCTGTACGTGGATGTCTGTTTTCTTCCCCATGTTAGGGATGTCCTCATGTATTGTTTCTCTGCCCCTTTGACTCTCTTCTTTTTCTGAGATTAACCATAATGTGGTTGGATATTAGCACACTTGATGTTGTCCCAGAATTCCCTTAGACTGTCCTAATTCTTTTAAATTACTTCTCTGTTCAGCTTGAGTGATGTTGTCTACTCTGTCATCCAGATTGCTAACCTGTTCTTCTGTGTCATCTACTCTGCTGTTGATTCCCTCCAGTGAATTTTTCATTTCCTTTAATGTATTCTTTAATTCTGATTGGTTCTTTTTAATATTTTTAATTCTTTGCTGATACTCTCATTTTGTTCATCTAGTCTTCTCTCAAGATCAGACAGCATCCATATGACCATTAGCTTGTACTCTTTATCAGATAGATAGCTTTTCTGTTTTGTTTAGTTCTTTTTCTGTGGATTTGTCTTATTTTATTTGGAACATATTCCTGTGTCTCCTCATTTTGCCTACTTCTCTATGTTATTTATATGTATTAGGTAGATCAGCTACATCTCCTGGTGTTGAAAATATGGTGTTATATAGGAATGCTTTTTGAACGGGCCCATCATCATGATCCTTCTCACCACCTATTCCAAATCCTTCAAGGGTCTCCCTTGTGTGGGCTGTATGTGCCCTTCTGCTGTGGCAGGGTTGGTATTGCTGTAGGCATGCAGGCAGACTGGGCTGGGCCCTGGGCTGGCTGATTGTGAGGTGAGGCCACATGCAGCTGCTGCAGCCATGTATACAGGTGGGGAAAGCCCCTGACATGGCTGGATGTGAAGTCTGGTGGTGCATGACTACTGCATTTTTTAGTGATCCAGTGTCCCAGTGTATCTGATTGCTAAGCCCACATGCGCACAACAGCTGCACGCCCCTGCTGTGGCTGGATGCATGGCCCTGAGTTGCTCAGCTTCCTTGACTGCATTGGTAGGTGAGACAGGCTTCTGATGAGATTAGCAGCATGCTACATGGATGTTGCCATCTTGCTTTTGGGTGAAGCAGGCCTCCAGTGTAAACTAGCTACACTGCCCTGTAGTGTACAGCAACCTCGGGTGTGCTGCTGGGAAAGGCAGGCACCGGACATGGCAGTGTGCAATTGCTTCAGGCATTGCAGGTGGGACAGATCCTCTGTGTGGCAGTTTGTGAGGACTAGTGGTACAAGTCTGCTTTGGGCTCACTGGTAGATGGGGCCAGTCACAGGGACAGGCTACTGGCCAGCCTGGCTATGTTCAATTGCCTTAGATGCTCTAGTGGATGGGGCAGAACCCTGTATTAATAGGCTAAAGGAAGGATTCCAATGCCTGTCAGCATCTGTGCGACCATGGCTGAACTAGGTCACAATAGGAACTGTAGCCAGTTCCTCAGTCCCTGGATAGTGAACCCAGCCACTTTTGCCTCTCTTGGCTATGCTGTGAGCTTAGTAAGTGAATCTCTTTTACCACTAGACTAAGAACTTTTCTCTTTCATGTTTTTGTGCTGGTTTCTGAGTTGAGTGAGTCTGTGTATGGCCCTTCAAGAGCAGGTTTCCCTTTCCCTGAAGTTCTATAGTTTTGCTGAGCATATTCCTCACTAGTTTTTAAAGCCAGGAATTTGGGATCTTGTTTCTCTTGTGGTGGATCTAAGGGATGGAGTGTCTAATGCAGGGCTCTAACTCCCTGTTCATATAGGAAAATCTCTGAGCCTTTGAGACTATTCCTGACCATGAAGTCCTCACAGGGCTCTATCTCTCCTTCTTCCACCCCTCTCTGTGTTGTCCATTGATGTGGAGATTCTTTTTATTTAGTTTCCAGATCTCTCCCAGGGGAATTGTTCCCCAGGTAGTTGTAGGTTTGTTGTGTCTGTGGGGGAAGATGAGTTCAGGATTATCCTATGCTGTCATCTTCCAGACTCTCCTAAGCAGACACTCATGAGCAGAAACTTCCAAGAGTGCTGGAGTTGGAAAACCTGAACTGCAACTGACAAGTTGCTAGAGGCTCAAGGTGGTCAACTCTGACAGTTAAAAACTCCAAGAAGTTGTACTCATAGGGGGTTTCTACACTTCTGTAATTTTTACCTCCAGGATTTCAACTCGATCCTCGTGATAAATCTCAAAGAAAAATTCCCTTGTGTTTTCAGCAGCAGGAAGGAAAAAGGAGTAGAAATATTTTCAGTTTACATAAAAATTGAGAAGGGAGAATAAAGAATTTACAAATAAACCATGCTAAGTTTTTGCTGTTAATAATATTCTATATTAATATGTTACATTTGTTTAAATTAAAGAACTGCTATTTATATATATTATTCTTAGAGTCTACACTTTATTCATATTTCTTTAGTTTTTACCTATTGTCCTTTGTCTTTCCAGAAGACCACATTACATTTATTTATTTTGTCACCTTATGCTTCTCTTGGCTGTAACAATTTATCAGAATTTCCCTGTTTTGTTTTTGTATTAGTTAAACAAAAGAGCACAATAAAGAAGGAAAAGCATACTGATACCAAAAGACATCAATACACAAAGAAAATATATTAAGACAAGAAATAAGAAACAAAGAATCTACAAATCAACCAGAAAGTAATTAACAAAATGGCAATAGTAAGTCTTTACCTATCAATAATTGTTTAAAATTTAAATGGATTAAATTCTCTGATAAGAAGACAAAGAATGGCTGAATAATAAAAATAACCCTACAATATGTTGCCTATGAGAGACTCACTTAAGGTTTAAAGACATATGTAGACTGAAAGTGAAAAGATGTAAAAAGGCACTTCAAGCAAGGGTTAACAAAAAAGAACAGAGGTTAGGTATGCTTATATCAAATAAAAGACTTTAAACTAAAACTAGCAAACAAGGCAAAGAAGGTAATTATATAATGATAAAGGTGTTGCTGCATCAAGATGATAGAGCAATTGTAAATATTTATGCAGCAAACATTGGAGCATCTAAATATATAAAGCAAAAGCCCACAGAGCTAAAAGGAGAAATGAACAGTAATGCACTAATAGTTGGGACTATAATACCCTACTCTCAATAGTGGTTGAGTCATCCAGACAAAGCCTTTTATAAGGAAACTGGATTGAACAACACTACAGACCAAATGGATCTAACAGACTTATACAGGACATTTTATTCGACAACAGCAGAATATTCATTTCTCTTAAGTGCACATGTGATATTTTTCTAGCATAGAGCATAAGTTAGGCCAAAAATAAATCTCAGCAAATTCAAGAGATTGAAGCCATGCCAAGGTATCTTCTCTGACAAAATGGCATGAAATTAGAAATCAATAACATGGAAACTGGAAAATTCACAAACACATGGAAATTAAACAACACTCTCCTGAACAATAAATGAATCAAAGAAAAAATTAAAAGGGAAATTAAAAAGTTTTTGAGACAAAATTGGAAAAAGAACATACCAGAACTTATGGGATTCAGCAAAAGCAGTTCCAACTGGGAAAATTATAGCAATAAACACCTACACTAAGAAGCAAGAAAGACCCCCCCAAAACAACTTAACACTATACCTTAAGGAACTAGAAAAAGGAGACCAAACTGAGTCCAAAGTTAGCAGAAGAATGGAAATAATACAGATAAGAGCAGAAATAAATAAAATTGAAGGAGAGACAAACAATGGAGAAGACTAACCAAACTCTGATTTGGTTCTTTAAAAAGATAAAATTGGCAAACATTTAGCTAGATTAACCAAGGCAAAAAGAAAAAGGACCCAATCAGCAAAATTATGATTGAAAAAGGAGACATTATAATTGTTATCACACAGATTAAAAGGATCATAAGAGGCTACTATGAGCAACCAAACTGGGCAACCTAGTTGAAACAGAGAACTTCTTAAAAACATACAACATACTAATATCGAATTACAAAGAAGTAGAATATTGGAATAGACCAATCACTAATAAGGAGATTGAATCAGTGACCAAAATATCCCAACAAGGAAACTCCCAGGACCAGATGGCTTCATTGGTGAATTTTAACAAACATGTAAAGAAGAATTAACATTGTTCCTTGTAAAATTCTTCCCAAGAGTAGAGTTAAGAGGAGCGATCACTCCTGAGCTTACGTCATGAGACCAACATTTTCTGCATACTAAAACAGGAAAAGACACAGTTGGAAAAGAAAACTATAAGCCATTATCCCTAAAGAATGTAGACGCAAAAATTCACAATAAAATACTAGCAAACTAAATTCAGGAACACGTTAAAGGATCATTCACTATGATAAAGTTGGATTTATCCCTGGGGTGAAGAATGTTTCAACATAAACTAATCAAATAATGTGATATATCACATTAATAGAATGAAAGAAAAGAATCATATGACCATCTCAATAGACAGAGAAAATATGCAACAAAATTCAACAATCATTCATGATAAAAAACTCTTAACAAACTAGGCATAGGAGGAAGATACCTCAACGTAATGAAGACCATGTATAACAACCCCACAGCTGGCATCATACTCAGTAGTGAGAGGATAAAAGCTTTTTGTCTAAGATTAGGAACAAGACAAAGGTGCCCACCCTCACTACTCTTATTCAACATACTACTGGATGTCCTAGATAGAGAAATCACGCAAGAAAGGAAAATAAAATATATTAGAATTGGAAAAGAAGAAGAAATATTGTCTTTATTGGCGACGACATATTTTATAGAGCATATTCTAAAGACTCAAACAAAAAACTCTTGGATCTAATGAATAAATTCAGTAAATTTGCAAGATACAAAATTAAGACACAAAAATAGTTAGCATTTCTATAAACTAACAATAAAATTTCTGAAAAAGAAACAAAAAATTGATCCAATTTATGACAGCATTACAAAAAATAAAATACTTAGGAATAAATTTAGCTAAGGAGTTGAAAGATCCCTATGCTGAAAAATAAAAGACACTGATCAAAGAAATAAAAGACGTACATAAATGAAAAGGTATCTCTTGTTCATGTGTAGTAAAAATTAATATTACTAAAATGTCAATACTACCAAAAGCCACATATAGATTAAATGCAATCTGTATCAAGATTCCAATGGAATGTTTTACAGAAGTAGAAAAATTACTTGTAAAATTTATATGGAACCACAAAAGATCCTGAATAGCCAAAGAAGTCCTCAGAAACAAATAAAGCAGGAAGTATCACAGTTCCTATTTCAATCTATAGTATAAAGCTTTAGTCATCAAAACAGTATGATACTGGCATAAAAACAAATAGATCATGGAAGAGAATAGAGAGCCCAGAAATAGACCCAAGCATATATGGTCAACCAATATTTGACAAGGGAGCTAAGAATACTCAATAAAGAAAAGACAGACTCTTCAACAACTGGTGCTGGGATAACTGTATATTCACATATAAAATAATGAATTTGGACCCATATCTTAGACCACTCACAAAAAATTAACTCAAAATGAATTAAACACTTAAATATAAGACCTGAAACCATGAAACTCCTAGAAGAAAACAAAGGAATAAAGCCTCTTGACATGGGTCTTGGTAATGATTTTTTGTATGTGACACCTAAAGCACAAGCAATAAAATAAAAAGTAAACAACTGGAACTACATCAAGCTAAAAAGCTTTGCTGAGAAAAAGAAACCATCAACAAAGTGAACAGGCAACCTACAGAATGGTAAAAAAAATTGTTTCCTCATCATATATCTGATAAGGGATTAATATTCAAAATATACAAAAACTCATATAACACAACAGAAAAAAAAAATAACCCAATTAAAAAATGGGCAAAGGATCTTGATAGAGCTTTCTCCAAAGATATACAAAACGCCAACAGTTACGTGGAAAGCTGCTCAACATCACTAGGTATTAGCGAAATGCAAATTAAAACGACAGTGAACTATCACCTCATGTCTGTTAAAATGGCCATGATCAAAAGACAAAAAGTTACAATTGCTATCATGGATATGGATAAGAAGGAACACCTGTGCACTATTAGTTAGACTGTGAATTGGCACAAGTATTATGAAAAACAGTATGGAGAATCTTCAAAAGATTAAAAGAAGAGCTACCATATAATCCAGCAATTCCCTTCTGATAGTATACAAGGAAAATGAAAACACCAACTCAAAAAGATATCTGCACACTCATGTTTAGAGCAGCATTATTAAAATAGCTGGGGCATGGAAACAAACTAAGTTTTCATCAATGCATTAATGGATAAATAAGTTTTGGTGTATATATATATATATATGAACATATAATGGAATATTATTCAGTCATAAAAAATTCTACTATATGTGACAACATGGTTGGACCTTGAAGGCATTGTGCTAAGTGAAAGAAGCCAGCAAGCCAGAGACAAATACTGTATGATCTCACTTATATGTGAATTTAAAAAAAAAAGACTCATAGAAAAATAGATCAGATTCGTAGTTATCAGAGGTGGGGGATGGAGAGGGGGAAGTGGAGGAAGATGATCAAAAAGTGCAAAACTCCCGTTACAAGGTAAATAAGTACTGGGAAGTAACATACAAAATGATGACTATGCCTAACACTGCTGTAGGTTATCTAGGAAACTTAAGAGAGTAAATCCTAAGATTTCTCATCACAAGGAAATATTTTCTTTATTTCTTTTGTTTTATTGCATCCACGTAAGAAAATGGATGTTAGCCAAACCTATTGTGATAGTCATTTCACAATATATGAAAAGCAAGCCTTTATACTGTAAGCCTTAAATTTGGACAATGATGTGTGTCAATTATTTCTCAATAAAACTGGAAAAAAATCCAGAAAAACTTAAAAGTGTTTTATCAGCTTTCTATTGCCTCTGTAATAAATAACCATGAATTTAACGCCTTAAGATAAAACACATTTATTATCTTAATATAGAGTTTAAAGTCCAAGATGGGGTCTCACCAGGCTAAATTCACAGTGACAGCACAGCCATGTTCATTTCTGGAGGCTCTGGGATACAGCCAGTTTTCTTGCCTTTTCCAGTTTTCAGAGGCCATCTGTTTTACTTGGAAATGGTCAATTTCCTCCCTGTCAAAGCCATGAATTTGCTTTACTCCTTCTCACCCTGTCATCTTCCACTTTTCAGGAGCTCTGTGCTTTCATTGGGTCAACCTGGATCATGAAGGATAGTCTCCCAATCTTTAGGTCATCCCACGGGCAGCATTAATTCTATCTGGAACCATCATCTCCTTTTTCCATGTCGTGCAGCATATTCACAGGTTGCAGGGATTGGAAGGTAGACATCTTTGAGAGCTGATTATTTTATCACAAAGTTGTGTATCTCAAACACATGAGATTTTTCTCATTGATGAGGCAAGTTTCAGTTGCCTAAACAAATTTCAAAAAAGTCCATTGATTTCTGTGTTCATTACAGACAATGGGTTAATTGAAACAAAAATATTTTCTAATTAAAATTATTTTGAAAAGTCTTCAGTGTCTTAAAGTATGAATCAAGTACAAAATTTATATTCAACTTATAGTCTTAAAAATCTGCTAGACTATGTCAGGGCAAAATTGCTGAAACAAGATGGAAGCTAAAACCAATAGAAACTAAAATGGACAAACTGGCAGAAAAGCTAATCACCCAAAAACTCTAAAAAAACAAAAAGCATATAACCAAAGTTACAATAATACTCCAACTAACCCCACTGCTAACCTCCAAGATGATTCTTTTTATTTATCAGCACCTAGAATTTTAATAGAGTACAAGGTAACTTATCAAAACAGCATATTGCTTAATTTTCATATTTTGAGTTTCTTATAAATGATATGACAATTATGTTTTTATATCTTGATTCTGATACTAAACTTCATGCTTATTCATTTCCTTTAGCTATGGTAATGCTACGCTGTTTGTTAGCATTCAATTGTATAGAACAGCCGATTCTAGGTGCTTGAAACTTCTCTGTGTTAAAAAGCGGAATTTAGCATATAGGGTGTCAAATGAGTCAAATTATTTACCAAAATAGTTCTCTCCAGTTTACACTAACTCTTGCAGTGTTAGATTTTTATTTGCTGCCAACTGAATGACTGGGAATACTCGACTGCCTCCTTAGTTTTTTTTTTCCATCTGTATCACCTTGACCTCCAGCCAGTTTGATATGCTTTAAAAATTTTTATTGACATTTTGATATTTCTCTTCTGTCAGTTGCACATTAAAATCCAGTGTCACTTTTCTCATTCATTCAGTTATTCACCTTTTCTTAGTGAATTTTTTTGACATTTAAAATGCTTGCTCAGACCAACCCTTTGTCCATCACATATGTTGTCCACATTTTCTCCTAATATAGCTTTTGAGTTTTCAGTTGACTGCACTTTTTTAGTCACTGTTTTTGCTGCTGATTGCAACAATTGTGTTAATATCCACTTAAATACTGAGGAAAATCCTCCTCATCTTCAGCTTTTCCTCAGCACCAGGAAGCCCCACCATACACATCATTCAGCCTATTTGAGACATGCACCATCACCTGAGGAAGACATCTCAGGGTGAGGGGGGAGGTGGAATCCATTTGTGTTACTAAGCCCTGACATCTGAACCAGTGTCCTCTGTAACAGTTTTAATTCAATTTGTCAATTTGGATTAATTCATGTACCACTTCTGTTCTGCCAAAAGCCCAACTGAGCTAGGACAGTGGAGTATCATGCCTAGAGACCAAAGAAATGACCCAGAGACTGTGAACAGGACATATAGGTTTACTGGGACTTACTTGCAGGGAGAGTGTCCAGTGGCGGCTGGCTAGACGGAAGTGTGCACCTGCTACTGCAACCTAAGTGAAGCTTGCTTAAGTAGGCAGAGGAACAAAGTCTGCATGCTTGCCAAAGGGCTGTCCTTGATATGACCAGCATTTCTAGGCACAGTAACTCACATGGAAGGGCTTTGTGTCCCTATAAGACACTATGATCTTTATGTGGGATAAGGGAGGATCCAGGTTGGCCAGGCCCAGGTGCTTAAAAATCTTGGTAGCTTGGCTGCCTGCCCAGAAGAAAGCCAGCAGGAAACATGGTTGCAATGGGCCTAGGGGTTTCTGCTGAATGAGCAAAGCCCAGGCTCTACACCTTCTCTTCCTAGTCAACCTCTGGCCATGCTCTTTTATGAGATTCATTACAGCCTGGAAGTTCCTTCTTCAGGCTTAGGATGATATCTCTTCCTTTAAGCCTGAGAAGTAAAAGAAATACTATTGTAAGAAAATTCCACAAATTCAGTTATCCTTGGCAAAAAGGGGAGAGTGCATGCATGCACATGTGTGAATACCTGCACATGTACTACATTCACACGTGGAGGCTCTATCTGAGCATGAGCCTTTTGGTTGAGCCAGGTGCTATGGACTGAATGTCTGTGTTCCCCAAGATAATATACTGAATTCAAACTGCCAATTTGACAGTAGTAGGAGATATTATGGACTTTTGTAAATGATGTGGTCATGAGGGTAGAACTCTTATGAACAGAAATACTGCCCTTATAGAACAGACCCCAGAAAGCTCCCTTCTCCCTTCCACCCATGTAAGGACACAGTAAGATGATGGTCATCCATGAAACATTCCCTCACTAGACACCAAATCTGCTGGAATCTTGATCTTGTACTTTAAGCCCCCAGAACTGCAAGAAATAAATTTCTGTTGTTTAAGCCTCCCAGTAGTCTATGAAATTTTTGTTATAGCAGCTCAAATGACTTACACCCAGGAAAGTTTCCTTTGAAAAGTTGCAGAAGTAAACAGCCCCCAGTACAATGTTACATGTAAGCAAGGAAACTTGGGAATGCAGCAATTCCACAATGTCAAAGATTTGTTGCTTTAATGCCTACTGAAGAGCTGGGTTAGAGCTGGGAATGATTGCATTACAAGGAGAAAGTATCTCTGAGTGCTCAGGAGGGGAAGTTGGTGACAAGGGTCCCGTATTTGCCAGGGCACTAGGTTTCTTATTTCCTATGCTGGGGAAGGAGCACTGACCATGACCGTAGAAAAAGACTACTCAGTTTACACTCCAGTGCAGCTTCAAACCCAAGGGCTTTTTCTATAGTATGGCTTCATTCTTCCACAAAGCTTCTCTGTAGAACCAAAGATTTCCCCACATTTTAGGGGGAAGGGTAGATGTAGGGAGAGGAGGTAAGCATCTCATACAAGCTTTTCTCCCATAATCAACTTAAAAAAGAATCTCAGAAGAACTGCAAACAGACACAGTGGAGAAGGCAGACCCTAGCCCACACACAGATGCTCTGTCTCCCTGCAGTGGCTTAACATCAGGTCATCCCTGGCTTCTCTCACACTCCAAGACAGAGATGGTATGATAATAAGCAGGAGATGCTGCTTCGAAGTCCATTCTGCAGACTGCAACTCCGTTTCTCTAATAACATAGATATCAAATCAACTAAAGCATGATGGAATGTAGGGGGAAAGAATGATGCATAGGAAGAGGAGCTTACCTATTCTTGATCTTTGGCAGACATCTATTCCAGCTTGGTTCAAGCTCACTATGAGGAGAGTTTTCAGTCTGCACCTAGACCCACTTGCACAGTTAATCATCTCGGCCACCTCTTGCCAGTCCCCTTTCATCCAGTTCCCAATCATTCTGCTGGAGGGACATCCCCTTTGCATACAAATGCGTCCCCAAGAATCATGAAGTAATTGACTCTTTCGCTCATCCAGGAAATGACATAACTGTATATAGCAACTGCTCAGCCTCCATTTGAATGATCTGAAAACACCATGAAGGAAACATTGAAAAAATGCAGAAGGAGATATTAAAAATATATAACTCCTTAAAGCATACATACTTCTCCTTGGCAGGTGAAGCCCCTTATATTCACTCCAATTAAAAATTAAATGAGGGGGATCTTGTCAAGATGGTGCTGTGAGCAGACGTTGAACTTGCCTCCTCCCACAAACACAACCAGCTTACAACAATTTTGGGAAGAATCACCATGGATTGAAAAATGAAAGCTGGATAAAAAGAACCCCCATGAAAAGGGACAGTACTGATGAAAGCAGAAGAGGCAGTAACTCCAGCAGGGAGGAAAAAAGCCACCTTTAGGAGCAGCAAGCTTCTCAGCTGGCCAGGCGGGAGCCACCCTAAGGTACGCAGCCCTCCCCAGAAGAGTGAGGTCTGGAACGGGGGCAATACTGCTATAACCATCCTTCAGACTCAGCCCAACTGAGAGGAGGATCTTACTGTCTGGCTTTTCTGGCTATTAACTGCAGCCAGGACACCCCAGAAAAGCTATCAGCCAAAAGCCAAAAAGATCCGGGTCTTAAAGGGCCCATGCACAAACACACATTTCAGCAACCTAAAATCACCAGAGAGAAGGCTGACAGTCTTTTTGTGAAGGAAGACTCACCTGGTGGGCTCTGGGGGCATCTTGGTGGGAGGAGGATCCTCTCCAGAGACTGAGACATTGGTGGGGGCTGATGTTCTGAGCTGGTCCAGGTGTGCTGATAGGGACACTGGTGGGGGCCATTGAGATGCATCCCTTGGGCTGTTAGCCCAGGGGTCTGCCACACTCACTAGAGCACAGATTTAATCCACTTCAGCCAGGGCAGGCAACCTGCCCTAGGGACTGGCCCCACCTAACAGCAAGCCCTCAGGCTACTTTTCAGCCTGCAGTGACTGAGTGCCTTGATCCTCTACAGGCAGGCAAGGGTGTTTGCCTCTGGGGGGCAGGGCTTGTGTAAGGACCACGTGAACTGTGGGGGCATTGGGGCAGAGGTGGGGGCCTCTGCAGTGTGGTGTTGGGGTACGCTCCAGGGTGTTGAGAAGTGTGCACGGACCAGGATTGTGTTGACAGTGTATGTGGTCCAGCGGGGGGTGAGGCTTAGCAACAGCAGAAGACTTGTGCTTCACAAATAGCCATAAAAAGGATCAGCCCCACCTTCCAAAGACTGAAACAACTGAGTGCCATCGGCTAGCCCCACTCAGCTGCACTCCTAAGAGAACTGACAACAGCCTTGTTGGCCTCAGGCCTATCACAACTGTACACCCCTGAGCCTAGCAACTAGCTCCACTACGTGTCAACACAATTAAGAGGACAATTGCAATAAGAGTGTGCTAATAGACTTTGTAGCCAACAGTGTTGAGGCCCCTCCAAACAGGATTTACAAATAGCTCGCCAGGGAAGGAAAGATTGGACTGCTTGGGTACCTGCAGTGGGAGCAACCCTGCCACAGCAGAAGAACACAAGTAGCCCACAAAGAGGTCACTCCTGGTTCTTATGGCCTGGTGACGAGAGGGAAGCACACTGCTGGGCCTCATAAGGCATCTCATTTATAAGTCCACTTCTCCAAGGTCAGAAGATATAGCTGACTCACCTAGTACAAAGAAAATAGCACAGAGAAATAGGCATAATGAGGAGGCAAAGGAATAGTTTCCAAGCAAAGGAACACTGCAAAACACCAGAAAAAGAAGTAAGTGAAATAGAAACTAGCAACTTCCTTTACAAAGAATTCACACAAAATATAATGAGGATGCTCACAGTAATGCAGAGAAGAATGGATGAACACAGTGAGCACATCAGCAAAGAACTGGAAGATATAAAAAAGAACCAATCAGAAATGAAGAATACAATAGTCAAAACGGGAAATTCACTAGAGGGACTCAATAGCAGAGTAGAGGAAGCAGAAGACTGGATCAGCAAGCTAGATGAAAGATTAGAGGAAATCACCCAAGCAGAACAGAAAAGAGAAAAAAGAATTAGACAGAATGAGAACAGTGTTAGGGAACTCTGGGACAATGTCAAACATGATAACATTTGGATTATAGGGGTCCCAGAAGGAGAAGAGAGAGACAAAGGGGCAGAAAATTTATTTGTCGAAATGATAGAGGAAAATTTTCCTCACCTGAGGAAGGAATCAGACATCCAAGTTCAGGAAACACAGAGCGCTCCAAACAAGAGAAGCCCAAAGAGGCCCACACCAAGACATATTGTAATCAAAATGTCTAAAATTAAAGACAAAGAAAAAATCCTAAAAGCAGCAAGAGAAAGGTCACAAGTGACATATAAAGGGAAGCCCATCAGGCTGTTAGCAGACTTCTCAGTCGAGAACCTACAGGCAAGAAGAGAATGGCACAACATATTTAAAGTGCTAAAAGACCTAGCACTGTAAAAACCTACAACCAAGAATACTCTATCCATCAAGGCTGTCATTCAGGAAGAAGGAGAGATAAAGAGCTTCCCAGACAAGCAAAAATTAAAGGAGTTTATCACCAAGAAACCGGTTCTACAAGAAATGCTGAAGGGACTTATTTAAGTTGGAAAGCAATGACCACAAATAGAGATAAAAGAAAAAAGTATCAAAAAACCCAAAACAACAAGGAAAAACAGGCAATAAAATCACTTGTAAGGTAAAAGTATAGTAAAGGCAGCAGATCAACTACCTGTGAAGATAATATGAAGGTTAGAAGACAAATGTACTAAAATTATCTATTTCAATGATAAGAGGGTAATGGATAGAAACACACTAAACAAAAGTCTATATATAATGTGAAAAACATATAATGTTGGAGGACAGCAGTGAAAAACTAGTGCTTTTAGAAAGAGGTTCAAGCTGAAGAGTCTATCTACTCAATATAGACTGTTATATGCATAGTATACTAACTAGGATCATCATGGTAACCACAAACCAGAAACCTATGACAAGCAGGAAAAAAGTAAGAAAAAAAAATCTTACTAAAGATATCCATCAAATCACAAGTGAAGAGAGCAAGAGAAAAAGAAAGGAACTGAGAAGAACAAACAAAACACCCCCCAAAAAAGAAAGAGTGACAAAATGGCAATAAATACTTATTTATCAATAGCTACTTTAAATGACAATGGACTAAATGCTCCAATCAAATGCCATAGGGTGGCCAACTGGATAAAAAAAAACAAGATCCATGTATATGCTGCATACAAGAGCCACACTTCAGACCTACAGACACTCACAAACTGAAAGTGAAAGGATGGAAAAAGATATTCCATGCAAATGGCAAGGAAAAGCAAGCAGGGGTAGCAATACTTATATCACACAAAATAGACTTTAAATCAAAAACTGTAATAAGAGACAAAGATGGGCACTACATAATGATAAAGGGAAGAATCCAACAAGAAAATATAACACTTGTAAATATCTATGCACCTAATATAGGAGCACCTAAATATATAAAGCAATTATTAACAGACATAAGAGGGGAAATAGACATAACACAATAATAGTAGGGGACTTTAACACTCCACTTACACCAATGGATAGATTATCCAAACAGAAGATCAATAAGGAAGCACTCACCTTAAAGGACACATTAGACCAGATGGACTTAGCAGATATATACAGAACATTCCATCCAAAAACCACAGAATACACATTCTTTTCAAATGCCCATGGAACGTTCTCCAGGATTGATCACATATTAGGCCACAAAACAAGTCTCAATAAATTTAAGAAGATCAAAATAATACCATGCATCTTTTCTGACCACAAAGGTATGAAACTGGAAATCAACTCCAGAAAGAAAACCAGAAAAGCCACAAAAATTGAACAAAATGCTAGTGAACAATGATTGGGTCAATGAAGAAATCAAAGAAGAAATAAAAAAATTCCTGGAGACAAATGAAAATGAAAACACGACATGCCAAAATCTGTGGGATACAGCAAAAGCAGTTCTACGAGGGAAGTTTATAGTAATTCAGGCCTACCTCAACAAAGAAGAAAAATCCCAAATAAACAATCTAAAAGTGCCCCTAAAGGTACTGGAAAAAGAACAACAAACAAAGCCCAAAATCAGCAGAAAAAAGTAAATAATAAAAATCAGAGCAGAAATAAACGAAATAGAGACTAAAAAACAATAGAAAAAATTAATGAACCCACGAGCTGGTTCTTCGAAAAGATAAACAAAATTGACAAACCCTTAGCTAGACTGACCAAGAAAAGAGGAAAGAAGGCTCAAATAAATGAAATCAGAAATGAAAGAGGAGAGATTGCAATGGACACCTCAGAAATGCAAAAGATAATAAGAGAATACTATGAAAAGCTATACGCCAACAACAGAAGAAATGGATAAATTCTTAGAAACATACAACCTTCCAAAAGTGGACCAAAAGATATAGAAAATTTGAATAGACCGATCACCAGGAAGGAGATCGAAACAACAATTAAAAACCTCCCCAAAAATAAAAGTCCAGGACCAGATGGCTTCCCTGATGAATTCTACCAAACATTCAAAAACTTAATACCTATCCTTCTCAAACTCTTCCAAAAAATTGAAGAGGAGGGATGGCTTCCTAACTCCTTCTACAAAGCAAACATTATCCTGATACCAAAAGCAGACAAGGACAACACAAAAAAAGAAAATTACAGGTCAATATCACTGATGAACATCGATGCAAAAATCCTCAACAAAATTCTAGCAAATTGAATACAAGAATACATTAAAAAGATCATACATCATGATCAAGTGGGTTTCATTCAAGGAATGCAAGGATGGTTCAACATCCACAAATCTATCAACGTGATACACCACATTAACAAAATGAAGAATAAAAATCACATGATCATCTCAATAGATGCAGAAAGCATTTGACAAGATACAGCATCCATTTATGATAAAAACTCTAAATAAAATGGGTATAGAAGGAAAATACCTCAACATAATAAAGGCCATATATGACAAACCCACAGCAAATATCATTCTCAATGGAGAAAAACTGAAAACTATCCCTCTAAGAACAGGAACAAGACAAGGATGCCCACTGTCACCACTCTTATTTAACATGATTTTATATCTAGAAAACCGTAAAGAGTCCACTAAAAAAATTTAGAAATAATGAAGGAATACAGTCAAGTTGCAAGATACCAAAAAAAAAAAGTTATTGGCACCTGAACAATCTCCATTCTTTCCAACAATGGATATTGGCAGTAGTTATAATAACAACTCAGGAAAAGTCAAAGACCACATTTAGATAATTTTCTTTGAAGTTATAGGATTATCTTGTAGACCTTTTTCTTGTTGGGCAACCTCCTCTAATAGGAACACTGGATTATTAATGTCAACAGACTTCAAGCCATTGGTTGCATAACCAGGGATACTGCCAACATAGCCATGCCTGTGTCCTCATATGTCAGATGAACACATATCTTCCAAGTGCAAACATGTTGAACTCTTGACCTAGAGTCTTGGTCACTAATCTTCCCACATTTGTTTTACCTACTCCAAGAGGGCCTGCAACACATGGAAGGGGCACTTCAGATTACTTTTTCAGAAGTCTGATACCCAAATATTTAAGCACTCTTTTCATCAATTTTTCTGTGACGTAATTGTCATTTTCCAGAAAAATCTGGGCTACTCAAATATCCACATGATTAGTTGTACTTTTGTTCCAAGGAAGTTCCACCATAAGTTTTAAATAATTTATAATCAGAGCATATTTTTACACTGACTGAGGATTTTTTTTAGTCTTTTTGTTTCTTTGACACAGAATTTATGGGCCTATTCTGACATACGAGATGCTTATATATATATTTTTTCTAGCATGAGATTTTCATCATTATCTACATCCTCCTCTTCATC
Organism: Equus caballus; assembly: GCF_041296265.1. Classification (NCBI taxonomy): domain Eukaryota; kingdom Metazoa; phylum Chordata; class Mammalia; order Perissodactyla; family Equidae; genus Equus; species Equus caballus. Next base: position 3,325,171 of record NC_091702.1, read on the forward strand.
TTCTAAAGTTCCTGGTATGTGTACAATTCTCCTATTAGAGCATATTACTATAAAATACTTACTATCCTCTGGCTTGTGTTTACTGTTTTTTAAAGCAATTTTAGTCCTTCAATTTCCTTGATAAGGAGTGGTATCATCCTCTTAAATGGTTCCTCTAGACTCACAGTATCTAAAATCTGGAGCTTCTTTTAATTGACATTTAGGTGCTCAAATGTGTAGTAAATGTTCCCTTGGAGAACTATCTTTAAAAAAAAACCTCAATTTAACAACTGCAGGAACACACATATCTGACATTTCAACTAATTTTACTGCAGGTTTCTAAAACTGTTCTGATACTTCTCCTGGCCCCTCTCTAGTATTACAGATGTTAAGAAACTGCTCACGTTGGTCCAATAGTTCCACTTCAACAACAGGATATGGCTTCTCTTTTAGGACCTGTACAATCTGAAAACAGCACAGCCATGAAGCCAGCAAAATAGAGTGGAGTTTGGGCCAGTTATTTCCCACAATCTTTATTGTCAGTGCACCTGTCCCAATCTTGTGCAGATGTGGCAGGTCCTAAGGGAGTTTGGGATTTCAGCATTAGCTGCCCTCTCTCCTTACTCAACGCAACGGGGGTCATGTTAGACATGAGGCTCAGGATGGTGCCCTGAAACCTTTTATCAGGTAGCTCCACACCAACTGTGGATTGTGGGCTCAGTCCACACTTGGTGCACATGGGGAATCTGGGAAGCAGAAAGCCCTCTGTGTGAACAGAAGCAGGTGGTGGCTGGAGGAAAATTATTGGAAGATGAATGAAGAAAATGTATAGTAAATAAAGTTTATCTTACTGTGTAGATAAGTCAGGTGAAAAGAATGTCTCTGGGAGTAGCTCTCTTCCTGGTACAGATGCTTTACTAGTAGAAATGTTCTTTGTCAATATAAATTTCCTCAACAAAAGGAAAATTTATACTTTATTTTAGCCAGTTAAGATACAGCTCAAGAGCTTTTCTTAATCTGCTAACTCCCAATTGCTTTCAGTTCAAAATAATTTATACACCAAAGTGGCTTATTTGAGAGTGCATGTTCTGAACTCTGAAAGGAAGGGAGTTATTGTGGGAAGTCTTTTTCGATTCTCCAACCCAGAGATACTCAAGTTGCCAGGGGCCACCAGTAAGTGGGATTCTGACACAACATGCTTCAATGCAGCCTCTTCATCCCCAAAGTTATGGGGCATACCAGTGGGGTATATTACTACAGATTCTCAAGCCATCGAGAAAAATGAAGGTATATGCTCATAAATTTGACAAATTGGAAAAAGGAAACAATTTAGAAAACATTTTAAACTAAAATACTCAACCAAGATGAAGTAGGTAATATGAATAGTCGCATAAACATTAAAGATATGTAATTCATAATTAAAAGAGCTGGAAACAAAATTACTGGGACCACTGAAAAATTCTAACAAAATTCTAAATGCAAATTAACAAAGATTTTAAACAATATTGATACCAACCCTCATATCAGTTTCCCTACATTAAACCCAGCATATATGGGGTTAAAACCAAAATACTCATTCCCTGCTTAGTCCCTGGCTTCCTGGCTCCAGAATCCACTATCCTCCATGGAGACAGACACAGCCAAGGACAAGCATACGGATTAATTATCACCTCCCTGCAAAGAGATCCTGGCTGGTGGGAAAGCTGCTGAGCAGCAAGGCTATATGCTCCTGCTCCCCTACCTAAAACCCCAAATAAAAACCCTTCCTTTCAGCTTTTCGGGGAGTTTGGGATTTCAGCATTAGCTGCCCTCTCTCCTTACTCAGTACTGTGCATAAATAAAATTCCTACTGTCTTCCACTACACCAGCTGTCAGAAATTGGTTTGCTGTGCAACGGGTGAGCAAACATACTTCAGGTTTGATATCAATATTTTTCAGAAAATAAAACATGAGATTTCTAATAACCTGATTCCAAGTTAATAAAGTATAAAAAAGATAGAGTACAATAAAATAAAACTACAATATTTCCTATTACAAATAACTCATAAACTTACATATAAGAGTGTTAAAAAATATTAACAAACCAAATTAAACAATGTATAAAAAGTATTTTACACCATGACCAAGGGGATTTCTTACAGGAATGTAAGGCTGATTCAGTATTTAAAAATAAATCAAGAATATCAATTTCGTTTAGAAATTAATAAATGGAAACCTTATTAATATAGAATCAAGAGGCCAAGGGAGGATATCTCATGCCCTATGTTGACAGCAAAGCCCAACAGGAAGAAGAAAGACTTACATTTCTTGAGGAGCAGAAAGCTCAGCCAATGAGAGACTGTCCCAACTCACCCAAGGAAAAGCCACAGCTTGTACTCTTTGTTTACAATAGGCCTCCTGACTTCCTCTTCTCCTCTATAAAAATGTTTCTCCTCCCTTTATTGCTGAGGATTCACATGTGTTTTGCCGTGGGTGCAGACTCCAAGTTGCTATTCTTTGCTGGCCCAAGTAAACCCATTTTTGCTGGAGAAATAACTGGCCATCTATTGGTTTAAGGTCAATATTTGTTTACAAGTAAAAGAATCTAGAATCTAGATAAAATCCAACATCTATTTATGATAGATAATAAATAAATAGATAAAGCCCTACTCCAGGAAGTTCAAGATAGAGAAAAATTACTTTCACTTGTTAAAGATTATCTATAAAAAAGGTACAGCTGAGATCATACTTAACAGTGAAAAATTAAGTGCATTTCCTCATAATGGAGAACAAGGCAAGAATGGCCACTTTCATCATTCTTGTTGAACCACTTTCATCATTTTTATTGAACCAAAATACAAAATGTTCTAGCAATAATAAGAGTAAGAGAAATAAAAGCCATAGAGTTTGGAAAAGAAGAAATAAAACAGTTCTTAGGTGAATTATTCAACTAGTGATCTATTGAAAAGGAATGTATTGAATCTAGGAATCTATTGAAATAAATATTCAAGGCAATATATAGTAAAAAATATCACCAAATACAAAATCAACTCACAATTGAAAAAAAACAATTTTGGAGGTACATAGGCCAAAAAGATCACCAAAAACAAAAATGACTCACAAAGGCAATCTTATTTCTGTTTATTAACAATGATGCTGCAGATGCTGAAATTAAAAACACTGTATCAATTAACATCGCTCCAAAGAACATGAAATGCTCAGGTATATGCTCAATAAAATATGTACACAATCCATATGCTTAAAATTATAAAATGCTCATTAAGATAATTAAAGAAGTTGTAAGTAAATGGAGAAATACACTGTTATCAAAGACAAACACAACTCACATCAGTTAAAGTGGTGAAAACATATTTTATTTCATAACTACTGACAGCAGGGGAAAGATCTGAGCTCCATTCTAACTTGTGCATATGTCATTTTGGAATTTTAAAGGAAGGATAGGGGAGTGGGAAGTGTGGGGGCTAGAGTCATAGAAGTGAAAAGGTATAAAGGGTTGGTCAGTGTAACTGTGATTATGTCAGCTGTGTTTGCTTTTGGGGGTTATCAAAGTCAGGATTTTATCTTCACTCAGACGTTGAGAGAAAGAGACCCTATTCTTAAAAATTGCATATCAAAGTACTGGCTGTCAGGTTCTTGGGAGAAATGTGAGATATATATTCAAAACTGTAAGCACTTTATAGTAAATACACTAGAAAACGGAGGGCAGGGGCCTATAATATGGTGTTGGCTACAACAAATAGTAAGTTTTCTGTAAGCTTGAGCTTTCTCAGGCAGGTCTTTTAAAGTTGGGCTTGGGTGTTTTAGCTACACAGACTTATGCTACTAGAAGCCATGCTAGAGTTTGATAAAGTCTTCTGTTAATGCAGGGGTCTGGAAGGAGTTGTTATGTGCAGAGGATTCTGCAGTGCTCACCATGTTCATGGATAGAATAATGAGTACCGACATCAATTATCCCCAAATTGATCTATAGGTCTAAAATTCTAACCAAAATTTCACCAAATTATTTGTAGACATAGACAAACTTCTTCAAATCTTTATATGAAAAGCACATACCTGACAGTAGCTAAAACAATTTTAATATTGAAGAATAATGTAAAGTAAACCGTTTAACAATATTTAGTATTACTCTGCAGCTATTATAATCATGGCATTGTAATTTTAACTGTAGTACAGGCAGGCAAATTAATGAACCTGAATAGAGAATCCAAAAATATGCCATACATTTATACCCTAGTAATTTTTGACAAAGAGATAAAAACAATACAGTGAAAGAAAGAAGACCCTTTTACAATTAGTACTGGAGGAATTGAACGTCGGTAGGCAGAAAAAGAAGCACTGCTAAAAATCATTCCAAAATAAAAAATAATTCAAAATGGATCATGGATTTATATGTAAAACACAAAATTATAATTTTGTTTTAGTAAATATATCAGAATTTAAGGCTAATCAGAAAGTTCTTGAATGGGATAGAAATAGCAAATTACATTAAATGAAAAAAAGTTAATTTGGATCTCATCACAACTAAAATATATCGCTTTGCAGAAATCACTGTGAAGAGTTTGCAAAAACAAGATAAATTGAAACAAGAATGAGATATCACTGCACACCCGCTAGAAAGGCCGAAATCCAGCAGATTGACCACACCAGTGCAGGCAAGGATGTGGAGAACAGGAGCTCTCATGCATTGGTGCTGGAAATGAAGAATGCCATAGGCACTTTAGAAGACAATTTGCTGGTTTCTTACAAATTTAAATATACTCCTACCATATGATCCAGCAACCATATTCCTTGGTATTTACCCAAATGAATTAAAAATTTATGTCTACACACAACCTGCATTTGTATATTTATAGTAGTTTTATTCATAATTGCCGAAACTTAGAAGCAACCAAAATGTCCTTCAGCAGTTGAACAGATAACTATATGTGACACATTCAGAAAATGCAATATTGTTTAGCATTAAAAAGAAAAGCTATCAAGCTGTGGAAAAAAAACTTAAACCCATATTTCTAAGTGAAAGAAACCAATCAGAAAAGGCTACATACTTTACAATTTCAACTATATGATATTCTGGAGAAGGCAAAACCATGAAGTCAGTAAAAGATAGTAGTTGCCAGGGTATAGAAGGGAAGAAGGGATGAACAGGCAGAGCACAGAGCATTTGGGGGCAGTGAAAATACTCTGTATGATACTATAATGATATGTATGTCATTATATATTTTTAAAAATCCATACAATGGACAACACTAAAAGTGAAACAATGTAAACTATGGACTTTGGGTGACAGTGATGTGCCAATATAGGTTCATCAATTGCAAAACATATGCTATTATAATTGGGGATATTAGTGGTGGGAAATGGTATGCATGTGTGGGGGCAGAAAGTATATTGGAACACTATGTATTTTCCATTAAATTTTGCTTGAAACCTAAAACTGTTATAAAAAATCAAATGTATATTTTCAAGCAGGTAATACAAGAAATTCTTGTAGTGATAAAAGTATTCATTATCATAGCTGCAGTGGACACAAAAACTTGCGCGTGTGATAAAATTGTATAGAACTAAATACACACACAGAAATTAAAACAAGTAAAAATGGAGAAATCTGAATAAGATTGTGGGTTGTATCAATGCCAATAAGCTGGTTGTGATATTATATGCTGCCATAAATATATATATTTTTTTGCCCTTTCCAGAATATCATATTTGCTGCCAATAGTTTTTCAGAATGTTATTATTTTGAAAATCTGAGTACACTGGACCTCTTAGTGTTATTTCTTACAACTATGTGTAAATATACAATGATCCCAGGATAAGTTTCAATTAAAAAGTAATTTGAACAAATGGAAAATCAGTTCATGTTCTAAGTTATGAAATCTCATTAGGTAGTCAACTCTGTTATTTTATTAATTTAATATAACACCAATAAAAATTTCCATGAGCTCTTTTATTTAGTTAGATAAATGATCCTACATTTATCATGGAAATATATACACATAATACTAGCTAAGCAAGTACTGATCAGGATGAGTTATGAAGAAAGACTTGCTCTATCATACATTAAAAATATTGCAAAGTCTGTAATACAACAGGGAAGTGTTACTGGATGAATAAGAAGAGAAGAGAAGAGACAAGGGAGAGGGAGGAAGAGGGAAGAGAAGAGGAGAAGGGAGGGGAGTGTCAAGGTGTGCCCTGATGGAAAGTTGCTGACATGGGGAAGCTGGAGGCCACTAGGTAAATGGAGGACATCCTATGTGATGGTTTAGGGAGTGTATTTGGCTTTGTCTGGTTGGTCCTGTGTAGAAAGCAGAAGTAAAATTTTGGAAGCTGGCAGTTATTGATCAGGTGCAGACTGTTTTGTGCTGACTGTTGCATGGGTTTTGATTTGGTTTCCTAGGGTGATTGCTTTCCAGGTTGGGGGGCAGAGTTCTATTATCACATAAGATCTGGCCCTTGTCCATTTGTATATTCAGTCTCAAAAGTAAGAGTTTCTGTACAAATGCATATTATTCAATTTACTCTTCACTAAAATAACTGTCTTGAAAAGTTAAAGCTTCAAAAGTGAAAAAGATAGAAATGTTAAAAATAAATGTTGCCAAATAATTTACATAGAGGAATATTAAAAAATTTGAAAAAAACACAAAATTATCTTTCAATAGAACAGAATTTTGTGAAACAGGCTTCTCACACTTGAAGGCCTGTACATTAATACAATTTTCTTTCTTGTTTTTTTGTGAGGAACATCCACCCTGAGCTAACATCTGTTGCCAATACTGCACATTTTTCTTTTTTTTTTTTTTTTGAGAAAGACTAGCCCTGAGGTCCTGAGCTAACATCTGTACAAGTCTTCCTCTACTTTGTATGTGGGATGCCTCCACAGCATGGCTGATGAGTGGAGTACATCTGCACCCGGGATCTGAACACTTGAACCCTGGGCTGCTGAAGCAGAGGATGTAGAACTTTAACCACTGTGCCAAGGGCTTGGCCCCAACACCATTTTCTTAAAAAGAAGTTTGGCAAAATGGATTAAATGACTTAAAAAGTCTTTAGCAGCGACTTTATATTTCCACTTCCAGTAATTTACCTCCAGGGAATAATTCTGATAATTCTAATTTATTCCAAATTAATTTTTAAATAAATTATTGATTAAAACAAGAAAGAAAACTAAATCTAAGTCCAGCAGCTAAGGATATTTTCTTGACATTATATCATGCAAATTATATTCAGAGTATGTCATTTTTTTAAACAACATAGGAAGAAAGACCTGAGTTAATAAAGTTATTCAGATCATTCTCAGTTGTTTTTTTCATTTAACATTAAATCTTCGATACAGTATCATGTCAAACTGATGCATGTAGTCTTTCACTTTAAATGATGAAGATGATTTCCTTGGTTTTGATATAATGAGGTGTGCAGAGGGTGTGAAATCTTGAACATAACTTTCACTGGGATTGACAGTAGCAACAGCTTTTCTATTTTTTCAGAATTTGGGGCTCATCCATCAAAGCAGGGATGCTATTTGACCTCAGAGAGTAAAAATCTGACTTTTATTAGAAATTTTGATTCTTAGAAATCTGCAAGTAACCTTAAAATTTTATTTTATTTTGTAGCTCTATTAAGGTATACTTGATAGACAAAAGAATGCTCAACTTTACTATGCACATATTGATTAGTTTGGACATATGCATACATCCATCATACCATCACCACAACCAAGTACTAAACACATCCATCAATTCCAAAAATTTCCTTGTGATTTTTGTGTGTTTTTTTAAGCTTAGGAATTTCATGGAGTTTAACCTTATGCTCAGATAAAAGAGGGAGCAGATGAGGTGTACATCGTTTCATTATGCTACCTTAAGAGCTGGGTTTTAAACATACACATAAATTCTGAAAATCAATATTTATTACTCTCACAATGAAATATTTTCTCCCAGTTCCTTCAAATATATAGCCATTTTATTCTACCTTCCCCCCCTTCCTTTTTGAGTAGGGACACAGGAGGAATTTTCAACAGTACAAACAAACAGGGTCCAAGAGGTGGTTGCTCCTCAGCTCTGCAGGCTTTTCCCTGTGAGAAGCAGCCCACTGTGCACCTGTGTGAGCCAGTGTGGAACAGGACAGAGTATGTCTGCAGTCTGGTTCAGCCTGCTGAGCCCTTTTGCTACTTCTAACCTGTGGCCCAAAACAGGGATAAATGGAGGGAAATTAACTTTCATATGCCAATGATGAAAAAGACCGTATCTTGCTCTCTAAGGGATAAAGTCATTTGGAGGGAGATCAAATCACTACGATAGTTATATTTTTCCATAGCTATTTTTACCCTGGAGCCCCTGGAGATCCTAACCTTGGTGACTTGCTGGCAGTCAGAATCCAGTAGTATTTTCCTTTTCTAAGGTCAACACATTGTTCTGTAAGGGACTTCTATTGCTTTATCCAAACCCTCCTGGGATCCTGTTTATCTACTTTTCACTTTTCATCCCCTGCTCTTTTTTTTAACTTTTTATTAAGATTATGATAGTTTACAACCTTGTGAAATTTCAGTTGTACATTCTTGTTAGTCATGTTGTAGGCTCACCACTTCACCCTTGGTGCCCACCCCCCACCCACCTTTCCCCTGGTAAACCACCAATCGGTTATCTTTGTCTCTATGTTTAACTTCCACCTATTAGTGGAGACATACAGAGTTCATCTTTCTCTATCTGGCTTATTTCACTTAACATAATACCTTCAAGGTCCATCCATGTTGCTGTGAATGGGACAATTTTATATTTTTATGGCTGAGTAGTATTCCATTGTATATATATACACCATATCTTCTTTATCCAACCATCAGTTGATGGGCATTTAGATTGCTTCCACATCTAGGCTATTGTATATAATGCTGCAATGAACATAGGGGTGCAAGGAACTTTTGGAATTGCTTATTTCAAGTTCTTTGGATAGATACCCAGTAGTGGGATGGCTGGGTCATAAAGTATTTCTATTTTTAATTTTTTGGGAAATCTCCATCCACTGCTTTTTAGTTTTCTTTGTTCACAGTCCTTGCTAAACAAATGTGACACATTAAAATTATCAGTTTTTATATGTATCTATTGTACTGTATTTTATCAAGAAATAGTGTGCTGTAATTATTGCAGGCTCTGACATTAGTTATCCTTTTATCCATTTAGCCTTTTTGTAATTCTAATATTCCATGTTTCACAAATATAGTTGCCAAGAATTTTCACTTATGTAATCAAAACAATCTTTAAAAGGGACAGAGATTTAGAATTTCTTTAGTAAAACACTCTTCTTACTGCTTATATGCACCTAACTTTATAAGTGAAAGTCTAGAACAAATTTGTGTGCAAAATCTTTTCAAGAAAAAAGAGAGTCCAGTTTTGCTTATATCAGGAAGTCCCATTCCCATCATATATGAGAAAGTAGAGCAAATGTATGCAGTTTTTTCATTTCTTTTGTTTGATGTTTTCACTTTTTTCTTTCCCTCTGTCAAGAAACTTTTTTCGTTTTCTTCCATATTTATACTTGGGACCTCTGCACAACTGTGGAGATGATTTACAGAGATCCCTTTTTTTGTAGGTGGCTTATTTCCCTTCCATTTCTTCAGCAGTTTCCCGTAATATTTTGTTATGGAGAGTGTAGATAAAGGGGTTTAGGTCTGGAGTCATAACAGTATTCAGGACATGCACAGCTTTATTCAGATCCAACGCTTTGCTCCTCTGTTGGCCAAGGGGATGCTGAGGATGGTGCTGATGATGTAGACCAGGGTGACGAGGCACAATCTCAGAATCACCACCAAAGCCATCACAAAGGTTATGAATTCCACTGCTTGTGTGCTGGCACAGGCTAGGGCAACCTGGAGAAACAAGTCACAGAAGAAGTGGCTGATTGTGCAGGATTGACAGAAGGACAGGCTTCTGATGAGGGCTGTGGGCACTGCAATGGCCAGGAAACTGCAGAACCAGGAGCCCAGGGCCAGTGCGCTGAATGCAGGCTGCTCATGATTTGCCCCACAGTGTAGAGGTGAGGAGATGGCTAGATAGTGGTTGCAAATCACCGCTGCCAGGAGGAAGTACTCTGTGCAACTCAATGAGGAAGTAAGATATATGTGCAAAAGGCAGCTGGTAACTGTTATGGTTCGGCTTCCCTCCAGGAGGATGGCCAGGACTCTAGATACTGCAGCTATGGTATGCCAAACTCCCAGGAAAGAGAGTTTTCTCTGACAGAACTCCATGGGGGAGTGTAACTGATGGCAAGTACTCACAATATCAAGATAGTCATATTATCTCCACCTGTGAGGACATACACAACCAGGAAAAGCACAAAGAGAAAGAGCTGAAGGGCCTGGGACCCAGGAAAATTCAGCAACAGAGAGTCCTGGAGGAGAATTTTATTGTCTGTCATTGAAGTAGGAGATAAATAACAAACCAGAGGCCCTACACTGAGGCCTTTGACTGAATTGCACAGTCCTGGAAAAATAAAAAGAAATATATTCATAATAGTGATTCAACTAAATAACTGAATGCAGACTGACAGCGTAACATTTGTTGAAGGCCTGCTTTGTGACTGGAGCTGTGCATGGTTAATATCAGTTAATTTAATGAAATGGAGAGACATGTATTATTATAACTAATTTAATAGTTCAAGAGGCGTATATGCAAAAATAATTAACAGTTTTACAAAGATTGCACCTACAGTTACACTTCAGATCCAAGTGGCAAATGCAGTCTTTCTACCTCCATCATCCTGCAGTAGCATGCCTCAGCTCAGCCACAGATTACATCTAAACACACAAAGGGCCAATCATTTTATGTTGACTCAATTCACTACTTTGTAAAAGGACACTTTCTGCATGGCCCTTGAATGAAAACATGTATTTTTGTCTTTAAGAAAAAGGCTTCCTAAATCTGTATTCTAGGTACCTAAGTTTAACAATTACAGCTTCTGAATTGATCTTCTAATTTATAAAATCTGACCTCAAAAATAATGTTCACAAGTTAACTATAATAATTTAAAAAAGAATTAGCTGCGAGATCATTTTTCTTCTCTGATCTTGATCCTTACAGGTTTAAACTTAATGTGATGCATTCTTCACACAAACAAAAGAATGCTCCTTATTGAAAAATGCACTTAAGGCAACTGATTCCCACATCTAAGACATCATGATGCTCATTTGGAAGTAGACATACTAAGAAGAGGCTAAAAGTAGAAAATAATTTTGAAACTAGTTATTAAAAATGATTGCAGTTTATTTCTGAATCATTATTTTGAGGACAGAGCCTATAAATTAGAAGATCAATTGGGAAGCTGTTACTGTCAAACATTCAGGTGACTAGAACTCACATTTGAAAGGCAGGTTTTGGAAAAAAAGACGAAGTGGACTTTGGAACCTTCGCTTTCCACATTCCCTTCTTTCTTTCTTTCTTTCTTTTATTATTTTTTTGAAGAAGATTGGCCCTGGGATAACATCTGTGCCCATTTTCCTAAAGTTTATATGTGGAATGCCTGCCACAGCATGGCCTGATAAGCAATAGGTTGGTCTTTGCCCGGGATCCAAACCAGTGAACCCGAGACCGCCAAAGCATAACATGCCAACTTAACCGCTGAGCCACCAGGCTGGCTCCATGTTCCCTTCTGAAGGAATGTTCCTCTCTCCATCCTCATGTATCAGACTCTTACACTCTCTAACACTCAATTTCATCTCTTGTATAAATCGTAGAAAATTTTTTACATGTATCCAGTGTCAACAATCGTATCTTTCCTACAAATGAGTCTACAAAGTCAATGGGTAGAAATGGTGGATATGTAGGAAGAATTGGCCCTATTGTGCTTCACTTTATTGTACTTTGCAGATATCATATTTTTATATGGCCCTTCATCAGCAAAAAGATTATGACTTGCTGAAGGCTCAGATGATGCTTGGCATATTTTAGCAATAAAGTATTTTTTAATTAAGGTATGTACTTTTTTTCAGAAATAATGCTATTGCACACTTAATAAACTACAGCATAGTGTAAACATAACTTTTATATGTACTTGGAAACCAAAAAAATTGTGTGACTTGTTTTCTTGCAATATTTGCTTTATTGCAGTGGTCTGGAACCAAGCTCCCAATATCCCCAGGGTATGATGGTACCTCATGTATAGCAGAATGCGTCTTCAAGGTCAACTAGAGCAATGATCCCAAGTTCTAATGGGCACTTGAATCACTTGAGGGTGATAACAAAACATAGCTTTCAAGTTAATGATCTGGAGTGGGGCCTGTGGTTGTGCATTTCACACAAACTTTCAGAAGGCATCATTGTCTGGGGATCCTACTCTAAGGAGCAAGAATCTAGCATCCTCTTAATTTTGTAAATAAAGAATCTAAAGACGCTGGCCTGATCATGTAGTGGTTAAGTTCATGTCCTCCACTTCATTGGCCCCGGGTTTGCAGGTTTGGATCCCAGGCGTAGATCTGGCACTGCTCATCAAGCCATGCCTGTGGTGGCATCCAACATAAAACAGAGGACGATTGGCACAGATGTTAGCTCAGCAATAATCTTCCTCAAGAAAAAAGAAGAAGTTGAGTAAAAGATGTCAGCTCAGGGCCAATCTTTCTCACACACACACATACACAGAATGTTAATTACTCTCCTAAGTTTACTTGATTGAGTAATAAAGCATCTAGATTAATAATTACTTATCCTAATAAAGAAAAACATATCTCAATTTAGACATTGAAGCATGAGACAGAACAATAGAGACTACAAAGAAAATATGCTAATTAGAGGTAAATGCTAAATAATCATTTTCATAAATTCCTTAATGCTAATATCTTCCAAAATCTGCATCACTAATGGCCAACCAATTTATTTAACTCATGATTTCTAGTCCAAATTACTTATGGCCATAGTTAATGTCTTTAGTACTTTCCAGTTTTTTTCTTTAAAAAGATAGTCAAGAAGATACCATGTAAATATAAACTCATAATAATGGCTAAAAGTAGCCAACATATAGTGAATGCCTACTTGGCACTCATTAGTCTACTATCTACAAGATCTTCACAAATATTATTAATTTGATTTTATTGTCATCCTACTAGTTTTACAAATGAGAAAACAAACACAAAGAAGCCACAGAAGTTGTTCAAAGTAGAGCAATGACCAGCAATTCTAGAGGTCCAGGCCCAGAGCCATAGTGCATTAGACCTGATGCTTTCAAAGACATTATATGTCTGATATCTGATGGTCAGGTTCAAAGAAATGATGTTTTAATTTTTATTTAAATAGAAATGACTGGTAAAAGCTATTTCTAAAGTATATTAATATGAAATAATTCTATCTTAAATTGTATAATTAAGGTGAATAATTATTTCTATATTTTTTCATTTTCAAAATTTAAAAATCAGTGTGTGATGACTGAAAATTAGAGAAAAAATAGAATATCCATTATCATATGTTTGAAATGCTATTTTCATATTTTACTTTCAATTATATTGCAGACTTCATCAAATGTCATAAACTAATAATATTTGCTAGAAGTAGGAGATGACTATGCCCCACATTTTAAAATCTGTATATATTTGTTTATATTTGATTATTTTTATTATTAATTCTAAGATGGCTTATCTGTGACTTTACACTTATGAATTAACAAGAATTTAACAGTAGTAGAAATAATTTGATTTACTGATTTTAATTTTGATTTTTCAGATTAAACATTTACCTGGATTATAAGAAAAACATTGTTTTCAAAAATTTATTGACTGAGTTTATAAGAATTTTAATTTTTTACATTTGGAAATTTATTTTTAATACATAAAAACAATTATTTTTTCATACAAAAATGCAATATTTTAGCAAACATTACTACATTTATATTGTTTCTTAATCATAGGAGATTTGAGGTATTGATTGAATGCTATGATGGGTCTATCACATAGCACAAAATTGTGATAAACATATTCATTCATCAAGCATTAGATAGAACATAGTGAGTACAGAGTAACTCTTTTCGCTTATGCAGTTGCAATTCTTTGTGCCATAAATATAAACTCTATAACTCTGTCTTTTGATGTCCCCTTCATCAGTATGTGTATTCCATAATTTTATACATTTAAAAATATTTTGATTGCAATTATTCTATTTAACTCCCTTGCTTCTTTTTTATTTATCTTATTATTTTATCGTATATGTCTTTTTGTACTGTTCCTTGCTGTCAAAATTGACTGTAATGGAACAAGTTTAAAGTGGAGTCAGAGCTACTTTTCCAGAGAAACTGCCTTGCCATCTTAAACCTTGAACTGAATCAAGACAGCAATTGTTTTATAAGCAATTATTTGGGTAATAAGCAGGAAAATAGACTTCCTGATCAAAGAGAGTGAGGATTAAGGACTTTCTGAAGATAGGTTCAATAGTCAATCAATGTTTATCCAAGACAAGTTTGCAGCTTCCTACTGCAATTAAAATTCTTTGTATGAACCATACCTGCCTTCTTTGCCTTTAAAAGCTGCTGACTTTTACTTCCTATTGGGACACTATTTGGGTTTCTACCTAAATCTGTGCTTTCTGAATTGCAATTCCATGATAATAAACAAATTTATTCCCTCTTAAACTTGTTTCCATTTTTTCAATTGACACATGGTGTCAGAAAGTGGGACCTGAAGCAATCTCACCTTCCTGGACCAGGATCCCCTGGAGATGGATTGTGAACCAACAAAAGTCTCCTTGTGTATGTAGTTAGCCACTTCCATGGACAGCTGGCTCTCTGATTGTGGGACCTCTCAGACTCATACCTTCCTCCCTTGGCTGAGGTCAGTGACTTTCCTTGGGATTGGTGAGGTGGTTTTCATCATTGCAGAAAAATTTCTCTCAGGTAAGCAAGGAATTCTCTAGTTATGATGTTGATGAAGCTCTTGCTATGGGAGGGGGTTCCCTAAGATGAGTACTCTGAATTTGAAGGGGATCCGTTGATCTCTGAATTTGGAGGCATTCCCTCAGTAGAAATTTCTGCTTAGACAATCTTTGCTGTGGTTTAATATGCACATAAAATAAAAGCTATTGCTAAGAGACATCTTGGAAGCCAAAGTTGAAAAATTGGTGGGCACAGGTGAGCATTTAAGAGTTATTAGGGTTCTCACCACCTTGAGAAAACTCCGGTCCTGTGTGACTTCCTGCAGAACAGTGGTGATGGTGGCTTGGCCCATGCAACTTCCCTCAGAGAGGTGGCAGTAGCAGCCTGTTCTGTGTAGCTTCTGGTGGAATGGTGGCAGTGGCAGTGGTCCAGCCCATGAGACTGCAAGCAGACAAGGTGGGAGCTGAAGAAACCACTACTGTCCCCCCAGGGGTGGCAGGTGGAACTTGCCACTGGAGTCATCAATAACCACAGTAGAATCAGTGATTAAATGAGCTCATGAACAAAGTTAATGAACAGAAATAATATTTCACCAAAAAGACTGAAACTCTAAATAAAACCTAAACAGAAATTCTGGATAGGAAGTAAAGCATTAATGAGTTAAAAAAACAATTTAGAAAGCATTAAAAATAGAGCAGACACTATGTAGGAGAGAATTAATGAGCTCAAAGATGGAAACCTGGAAATGATTCAGGTAAAGGAGAAGGCAGAACTAAGAGTTTAAAAAAATGAAGAAATTATTTGAGACCACAGTGGGATGAAACTAGAAATCAACTGCAAAAAAATGTTGGAGTAGTCACAAATATGTAGAGGCTAAACATCATGGTACTGAATAAGTATTGGATCAATGCAGGAATCACAGGAGAAATGAAACCATATCTAGAGACCAATGAAAATGAAAACATGACATACCAAAACTGATGAGATGCAGCAAATGTGGTACAAAGAGGGGAATATATAGCAATACAGGCCTACCTCCAATAACAAGAAAAATCTCAAATAAATAAGCTTACATTACCTAAAAGAACTAGAAAAAGAAATATACAAACAACTCTCAAAGTCAATAGAAGGAAATAAATAATAAAAATTATAAGAAGAAAAACAGAGACTAAAAAATAATACAGAAAATTAATGAATCTAAGAGCTAGTTCTTTGAGAAGATAAACAAAATTGGCAACTCTTTACCCAGACTCATCAAGAAAAAAAAGAGAGAAGGTTCAAATAAATGAAGTCAGAAATGAAAGAGAGAAATTATAACAAATCTCACAGAAATAGAAAGGTTTGTAAGAGAATACTATGAAAAACTCTACACCAACAAACTGCATAAGCTAAAAGAAATGGACAAATTCTTAGAATCATATAACCTCCCAAAAGTGAATTATAAAGAAGTAGAGAATCTGAATGGACACATCAGACGAAAAGCGATTGAAACAGTAATAAAAACCTCAAAAAACCCAAATGTCAAGGAAGAGAAGACTTCTACAGTGAATTTTATCAAACATTCATTTTTTTTTAAGGAAGATGAGCCCTGAGCTAACATCTGCCACAAATCTTCCTCTTTGTTCTGAAGAAGACTGGCCCTGGGCTAACAGCCATGACCATCTTCCTCTACTTTAAATGTGGGACTCCTGCCACAGCATGGCATGCCAAGCAGTGTGTAGGTCCACACCTGGGATCCAAACTGGCAAACCTTGGGCCACCAAAGCAGAATGTGAAAAGTTAACTGCTGCACCACTGGGCTGGCCTCAAACATTCAAAATTTTAATTCCTATCTTTCTCAAAATTTTCCAAAATATTGAAGAAGATGGAATACTTTCTAATACATTTAATGAGGCAAATATTATTCTAATACCAAAATGAGACAGACAGCACAATGAAGGAAAATTACAGATCAATATTGCTGATGAATATGGATGCAAAAATCCTCAAAAAAATATTGGCAAATTGAATGCAGAAACACATGTAAGTTATCATAGGCCACAATCAAGTGGGATTTATTCCAGGGATGCAGAGATGGTTCTACATCTGCAAGTCATCAATGAGATACACCACAGTAACAAGCTGAAGAATAAAATTCACATGATCTCAATAGATGCAGAGAAAGCATTTGACAAGATCAAACAGCCATTTATGATTAAAAAAAAACCTCTCAATAAAGTGAGTATAGAAGGAAAATTGCTGAACATAGTAAAGGTCATATATGAGAAACCCGCAGCCATTCTCATACTTACTAGGTAAAAATTGAAAGCTATCCCTCTGAGAACAGGTACAAGACAAGGATGCCTACTATCTCCAGTTTTATTCAACAATGGACTGGAAGTTTTAGCCAGAACAATGAGGCAAGAAAAGAAATAAGAAGAATCTAAATAGGCAATGAAAAAGTGAAATTATTGCTGTTTGCAGGTGACATGATTCTATATATGGAAAACCCTAAAGAGTCCACCAAACAACCATTAGAAATAATCAACAATTCCATAAAATTGCAAGGTACAAAATCAACACACAAAAATCAGTTGCATTTCTATACACTAATAACAAACAAGCAGAAAGAGAAGTCAAGAATACAATCACATTTACAATCTCAAGAAAAAGAATACAATACCTAGAAATTCATTTAATCAAGAAGATGAAAGATCTATACACTGAAAACTCTAAGACATTATTGAAAGAAATTGGAGGGGCCATCCTGGTGGTGCAGTGGTTAAGTTAACCCACTCTGCTTCAGCAGCCCAGGACTCACTGGTTCAGATCACTGATTATCAAGTCATGCAGTGGCACGCATCCTACATATAAAATAGAGGAAGATGGGCTCAGATGCTAGGTCATGGCCAATATTCCTCAGCAAGAATTGGAAAATTGGTGGTAGATGTTAGCTCAGGGCTAATCCTCAAAAGAAAAGAGGTGAAGAAGAAACCAAAGAAGACATAAGACATAAAAAAAATGGAAAGATATTTCATGTTCATGGATTGGAAGAATAAACATATTCTGAAATTCTATATTACCTAAGGGAATCTATTAATTTAATACAATCCCAATCAGAATCCCAGTGACATTCTTCACCGAAATAGAATCGAGAATCCTAATATTTATGTGGAACAACAAAAGACCCCAGAGAGTCAAAGCAACCGTGAGACAAAAGGACAAAATTGGAGTTATTGCACTCCCTGAGTTCAAATTATACTGCAAGGCCTTAGTAATCAAAATAGCACGGTACTGGAGGAAAAAAAGATTCACCATTTAATGGAACATAATTGAAAACCCAGAAATAAAACCACACATCTATGGAGAGCTAACCTTTGACAAAGGAGTGAAGAACACACAGTGGAGAAAGGAAAATCTCTTCAATAAATTATCTTGGGAAAACTGGACAGCCACATGAAAAGAATGAAAGTAAATCATTATGTTACACCATACACAAAATTAACTCTAAATGGATTAAACATTTGATGTAAGACCTGAAAAAATTAAACTCCTAGAAAAAAGTATAGACAGTACACACTTTGACATCAGTCCTGGCAGTATACTTGAATAACTTGTCTACTCAGGCAAGGGAGACAAAAGAAAAAAATAAGCAAATTGGACTACATCAGACTAGAAATCTTCTGCACAGCAAGGGGAACCATCAACGCAATGAAAAGGCAACCTACCAACTAAGAGAAAATATTTGCAAATCATATATCTGACAAGGAGTTAATTTACAAAATATGTAAAGAACTCATAAAACTCAACAACAAAAAATGAACCTGGTTAAAACATGGACAGAGGATATTCACAGACACCTTTTTAGGCACATGAAAAGATGTTCAGCATGACTCATTATTAGGAAAATGCAATTTAAAACTACAATGAGATATCAACTTGCATCTGTCAGAATAGCTATCATTAACAAGACAAGAACTAACAAGTGTTGGAGAGGTTGTGGAGTAAAGGGAACCCTCACACACTGCTGTTGGGAATGCAAACTGATGCAGCCACTACAGGAAAAAGTATGATGCTTTCTCAAATATTAAAAATAGAAATATCATATGATCCAGCTGTTCCTCTTCTGGGTATTTGTGAAAGAACAAGAAACAAACATTTCAAAGAGATAGATGTAACCCTATGTTCATTGCATCATTATTCACTATAGCTAAGATGTGGAAGTAACCCAAGTGCCTGACAATGGTTGAATGGATAAAGAAGAAGTGGGATATATATACAATGGAGTGCTACTCATCCATAAAAAAGACAAAGTTGTGCCATTTGTGACAACATGGATGAACTTCAAGGGTATTATGCTAAACAAAATAAGGCAGACATAGAAAGACAAATACTATATGATTTCATGCCCATATGGAATCTAAAAAAATCTACAGATATGGTTAACAGACTAGGGGTTACCAGAAGAGAAGGGTCTGGGAGAAGGGCAAAAGGGATACAGGGTGCATATGTGCTAGACTATTGGTGGTTAACAAGATGCAGTCTATACAGAAACTGAAATATAATCATATACACCTGAGTTTACACAATGTTATAAGTCAATATGACCTGGATAAAATCATTAAAAAAAAAAAACTCCTATGCTAGGCTGTTGGTCATGGAATGGGTTATGTTGATACTAGGTCACAGACTAACCTCAAGCCAACTTTCATGAGACCAGCCCCAGTGGTCTAGTGGTTAAATTTGGCACATTCAGCTTCAGTGACCTGGGTTCAGTTCCCAGGCAGGGACCTAGACCACTTGTCAGTGGCCATGCTGTGGTAGGGGCCTGCACACAAAATAGAGACAGATTTGCAACAGATGTTAGCTCAGGGTGAATATTCCTCAACAAAAGAAGAAAAAAGGGATCTTCTATGAAGTGAGATACACTGAAAAAACATCACACAACCCCCCACTCCATAGCAGATTTCTCTTTGGTATTAGTTTGGCTACAAGAGACCCAAAGCTTTGGTAATTCTGTTAACATGCATATAAAAAGTCAAACTGTCATTATAAATTGAGTACTTGTCTTTAACATGAGGCTTTGCTTTCTAAAAATTTCTGAGAATTACCTGTCTCATAAACTCTAGCTGGTTTTATGCTTAAAAATGATGGTCCTTCTTCTTTTAAATTTCTATCTCAATTCATCAAAATTACTAAAGATGACTTAAAATTATAGTGGCCACTTTAGGTCTCTTTTGAGCTTCCAAAACTTGTATTTTTATGTAATCAATTTGAAAGCTGTGAACGTAAAATCAGGTCAGCCGAATGGAATGCTTTTTTTTTTTTTTTTTTTTGCAGGGAAAGATTCACCCTGAGCTAACATCTGTTGCCAATCTCCCTTTTTTATCCTTCCCAAATCCCCAATGTGTGGTTGTATATCCTAGTTGTAGGTCCTTATAGTTCTATGTGAGCCACCACCACAGCATGGCAGCTGACAGATGCACATCTGGTTCTGTGACAGGAAGCAAACCCCAGGCCACCAAAGCAGTGAGAGCACCAAATTTTACCTACTAGGCCATCAGGGCTGGCTCTGGAATGCACTTTTAATTGGCTTTTAGAAGCATACAAATGACAATGAGAGGAATCTAAAATTGTTACCATCCTTGGGGGAATACAATGACCATTATAAGGAATGTTCCAATTAGATAAGACCATGTAAGAAGTGCACGTAAAAGCAAATGCTTCAAAATTTCCAAACAGTTTTATTGAAAAGAGCTAAAAAAAAATTAAGATATACGAAGTATGTGAACGAAAAGACTATACGAAAGTCCATCAGGTTAGTGGCTTTACAGACAGCCCAATGCATATGTTACAACAAGGGCTCTATATGGGCCCCTTTCAGAGTTAAAGAGACTCAAAGATTTTCTGGAACGCTATTATTTCATTAAACAGGGAAGGAAAAACTAAAATTAAAAATTAATGGAGCATTTAATACTACCATAAATATTTACTCTTTCTCCCAGCTGAAGCTTGACAAGCTATTTGGAAAGATTTAAAAATTTGGCCAAATTGGAACCTGATATTCAGAGCCTGAAGGGGATTGTTTTAGGCTTCTTCCCACTCACCTAAAATAAGACGACGTATCCAGAGGGGAAAAAGACAAGTTAAGGATAATATAATTGGACGGGTATGTCAGTCTTCAATAAATAACTAACCTCTCCTATTTATCTTAAAAACATGTAACACACCCAGAAACTGTTATCTAGACCATCCGTGATTCCCAGGACCAAAGGAAAAAAGAAAAGAAAAGAAAAGAAACTTTTTGGAGATGTAGATTACTATGGAAGCACCCTTGCCCAAAAAATCTAAGAAAAAATTTTAAATGGAGGCTATAAGATTTCTGTTGTCTATATAAGTACGTTATAAATATTTTACATATTTTTCTACCTCTGGATGATATTGCCAAAATTAAGAGCTCTACTTAATTGTGTTAAAGGTGAAGTACTTATAAGATTTGGGCATTTTATAGTTCTCAGAATTAGAAGAGAAACTAACCCAAATGGTTTTTTTTTAGTAAATGTGATACAGAATAATTTTTGGTAAATGAAAGCTTATTTACATTTCTTGGTTTTATTGAAGTATGTATGTCCTCAGAGTTATCAGCAATGGATATGATACATACTGCATGTCTTTATTCTACCTGGGTGTATTGGTCAACTAAGCTCATAAGGCAGTAGAAAGGATCAATGAAGCAAAGAACTGATTCTCTGAGAAGATAAACAAAACTGACAGACTCCTAGTCATATCTACAAAGAAAAACATAGAGAAAGCTCACACAAATAAAATTAGAAATTAAAGAGGAGAAATAACAATAGATACCATAGAAATACAATGGATTATAAGAGAATAATACGAAAAGCTATATACCATCAAATGGATAATATAGTGGAAATGGATACATTCTTAGACTCATACAACCTCCCACAGCTGAATCAAGAAAAAATAGATAATCTGAATAGACCAATTACAAGCAAAATGATTGAAATGGTAATCAAAATCATCCCCAAAAATAAAAGCCCAGAGGAATTCTACCAAACTTTCAGGGAAGACTTAATACCTATCCTTCTCAAGCTATTCCAAAACATTATGGAAAATGGAACGCTTCCTAACATATTCTACAAGGCCAACATCACTCTGATGCCAAATCTTGACAAGGACAACAGAAAAAAGGAAAACTATAGGCCAATATCACTGATGAACATAGAATCAAAAATCCTCAAGAAAATATTGGAACTGGAATACAGCAATACATCAAAAAGATCATACATCATGAGGAAGTTGGATTTATACCAGGGACACAGGGATGGTTCAACATCCTCAAATCAATCCATGTGATACACCACATTAACAAAATGAGGAATAAAAACCACATGATCATTTCAATAGATCCAGTGAAAACATTTGACAAGATCCAACAGTCATTTATGATTAAAACTCTTAACAAAATGGGGATAGAGGGAAATTACCTCAACATAATAAAGATCTTTTATGTCAAATCCACAGTCAACATCATACTCAATGGGCAAAAACTGAACACCGTCCCCCTGAGAACAGGAACAAGACAAGGATGTCTGCTATCACCACTCTTATTCAATATAGTACTGAATGTTTTGGCCAGACCAATTAGGCAAGAGAAAGGAATCAAAGGAGTGCAAATAGGGGGTGAAGAAGTGAAACTCTTACTGGTTACAGATGACATGGTATTATATATAGAAAACTCTAAAGAATCCATTGGAAAACTAATAGAAATAAGTAACAACTACAGTAAAGTTTTAGGGTATAAAATTAACTTAGTACTTATACTCTAAGTATACTCAACTTATACTCTAATAACAAACTTACAGAAAGAAAAATCAAGAATACAATTTTATTTACAATTGCAGCAAAAAGAATAAAGTATCTAGGAATAAATTTAACCAAGGAAGTGAAGGACTTATACAATGAAAACGGTAAGATATTATTGAAAGAAATAGATGATGACATAAAGAGATGGAAAGACATTCCATGCACATGGATTAGAACAATAAACATAGTTAAAATGTCCATGCTACCCAAAGCTATCTGCAGATTCAATGCAATCCCAATGAGAATCCCAATGACATCCTTCATAGAAATAGAACAAAGAATCCTAAAATTCATATGGGGCAACCAAAGACCCTGAATTGCTAAAGCAAGCATGAGCAAAAAGGTCAATAATGGAGGCATCACAATCCCTGACTTCAAAATGTAGTAGATAGCCATAGTAATGAAAACAGCATGGTACTGGTACAAAAACAGACACATTGATCAATGGAACAGAACTGAAAGCACAGAAATAAAACCTCACATTTATGGACAGCTAATCTTCAACAAAAGTGCCAAGGACATGCAATGGAGAACAGATAGTCTCTTCAATAAATGGTGTTGGGAAAACTGGGAAGCCACATCCAAAAGAATGAAAGTAGACCATTATCTTGCATCACACATGAAAATATACTCAAAATGGATCAAAGACTTGAAGATAAGTCCTGAAACCATAAAACTCCTGTAAGATGATATAGGCAGTACACTCTTTGACATCAAACTTAAAAGGATCTTTTCAAATATTATGTCTTCTCAGACAATGGAAAAAAATGAAAAACTAAACAAGTGGAAATTCATCAGACTAAAGAGCTTCCACAAGGCAAAAGAAACAAGGAGCAAAACAAAAAGACAATCCATCAAGTGGAAGAAAGCATTTGAAAATCATATATCCAACAAGGGCTTAATCTCCATAATATATAAGGAACTCATACAACTGAACACCAAAACACAAACAGTCTGATCAAAAAATGGGCAGGGGATATGAACAGACATTTTTCCAAAGAAGATATACAGATGGCCAATAAATACGTGAAGAGATGTTCAACATCACTAATCCTCAGGGAAATACAAATAAAAACTATACCAAGATACCACCTCATATCTGTTAAAATAGCTATAATCATTAAGACTAAAAATGACAAATGTTGGATAAGGCGTGGAGAAATGAGAAGCCTCACACATTGCTGGTATGAATGCAACTGGTCTAGCCACTATGGAAAATGGGATGGAGATTTCTAAAGAAACTGAAAATAGACCTTCCATATAACCGAGCTATCCCACTGCTGGTTATCAACCCAAACAACTTGAAATCAACAATCCAAGGTTACATGCCCCTATGTTCATTGCAGTACTATTCACAATAGCTAAGACATGGAAACAATCCAAGTGCCCATCGAATGATGATTGGATAAAGAAATTGTGGTGGGTATATATATATATATATATATATATATATGTGTGTGTATATATATATAATGGAATACTATTCAGCCATAAAAAATACAAAGTCATCCCATTTGCAACAACATAGAGGGACCTGGAGGGAATTATGCTAAACCAAATAAACCAGATTGAGAACAGTGAACACCATATGATTTCACTCATATGTGGAATATAAACAAACACATGGACAAAGAAAGCTCAGTGGTTACCAGGGGTAAGGGGGTAGGGTGTGGGTACAGGGGGCTAAGGGGAGCACTTATCTGGTGACAGACAAGAAATAATGTACAACTGAAATTTCACAATGATGTAAAGTATTATGAACTCAATTAAAAATAAATTTTTTAAAAACTGAGAATTGTGTACTCTTGGAAGATAGAATTAATAGTTAATCAATGTTAAGCCAAGAATAGCCCTCTGCCTCCAATTCCAATTAAAATTCTTTGTAATACAACCTCCCTTGTTCACCTTCAAAAGCTCCAGAGTTTTACTCCCTAGCAGGTGTCAGGCAACAAAAACAGATTGGTTTACAAGGCAAAGTGTTTATTTGGGATCAAAGAATTGCAATTTGGGTAGCACTGATTCAGTGAGAAACCCACAGAATGTTCTGATTACAGCAGAAGAACTCAGGGTTTTTATGGAAAAAAGGGAGGAAGATGAGGTAAGTTGTATCAAAGAATAGTTTATTGGTGCTAGATGTGGTAAGGCTAAGATTGTTTTTTATACATTGCTTTGAGATTTCATAGATGCAGTGAAAAAAGGTTAGATCGGAACATCATTGGATTGGATCATCAGGCAAAAGGTTAGATTGGAACATCATTGACCCTTTATCAATGCAGTCATCAGGAAAGTCCAATTTTGTCAGTCCTTACAAACAGAATCTTCTTTTCCTTACTGCCTTCTTGGAATGTTGGCAGTTTTGTTTAGTTTGGAAGATAAAACAAGACATGCAGGACAATTTCTTTAAACTGGCTGTTCTGGATCTATTTTAATGTGGCTCCACTCACATCATCTTTCATATGGGATATTATTTGGGTTTCTACCTGAATCTGTGGTTCCAAATTGTAACTATTTGATTCCAAGTAAACACATTTGCCTCTTAAACTAGTTTCTGTTTTTGCAGGTTGACGTTACTTTTTGATTATCTCAATCTTTCAAAGTGTTTGAAACTTATTGTCGTTTTTTTTTTTATTTTCTCCTTTCTCTCTGATCCTGTCCTGGGCTAATTACATTCACCTACCCTCTGACATTTCACTTAGCATAATACTCTCAAGCTCCGTCCATGTTGTCACATCTTGCTTATCCATTTGTCCCTTGATGGGCACTTAGGTTGCTTCCAAGTCTTGCCTATTGTGAATAATGCTGCAATGAATATAGGGGTGCATGTATCTTTATGCCTCTGCATTTTCAAGATCTTTGGATAAATACTCAGTAGTGGGATAGATGGATCAATTGGTAGATCTATTCTTAATTTTCTGAGGATACTCCATACTGCTTTCCATAGTGGCTGCACCAGTTTGCACGCCCACCAGCAGCAAAAAACTGTTCCCTTCTCTCCACATCCTCTCCAACATTTGTTGTTTCCTGTCTTCTTAATTATAGCCATTCTGATTGGAGTAAGGTGATACCTCATGGTAGTTTTGATTTGCATTTCCCTGATAGCTAATGATGTTGAACATCTTTTCATATGACTGTTGGCCATCTGTATATCTTCCTTGGAGAAACATCTGTTCTGATCTATTGCCTATTTTTTAATTGGGTTGTTGGTTTTTTTGTTGTTGAGATGTATGAGTTCTTTGTATGTTTGGGATGTTAACCCCATATCTGATATATGGTTTACAAATATCTTCTCTCAATTGTTAGGTTGTCTTTTCACTTTGTTGAAAGTTTTCTTTGCTGTGCAGAGCATTTTAGTTTGATGTAGTCCCATTTGTTTATTTTTTCTTTTGTTTCCCTTACCCAGTCAGACGTGGTACTTTAAAATATGCTGCTGAGGGAGAGAGAGCCAAGATGGCGCCGTGAGTAGTCCTCTTTGTCTCTCGCCCTTCGAGTCTACAATTATTTGGACACTTATCGTTTGACAAAGGATATCCAGACAGCATCTCAGGACGTCTGAGACACCCACGTGACTATACATCGGAAGGCGGATGGACTTTCCTCCGGGAGGATGTGGAAATAGGTGAAAACTCTCCGACCCCGATGGGCAGCCTAGTACCCGCAAGCGGCTTTCTTCCAATGGACGCCCCCAGAGGATCCACACACATCTAGGGCAGGAGCGAGAACACAACAGAGGAGCGACGGTGGAAACAGGTGACCAGAACCCTACCTAAAGCCCCCGCAATTACTCCTAAACGCAGAGGGAAACTTTGGAGTTGCACACCTGAGCCCGCGGGGAGAGTCTCTCCCCGCCATTGGCGGGGAGACCCAGCCTGGTGCTCGGGGCGCCCGGAGGGTCCCAGAGAGAGACACGGAGGGCACGGAGGTCTCCCAGCTGCCGTTGCCCGCCCCGTGGGACTAGGGATTGCCGGAGATCTCAGAGAGGACCGGGGCTGGGGGAACTTTCAAAGGCCAGTTCGGTGACCCGGAGGGGAAGCGCCGGAGCTCCGCCCAGGCAGCAGACAAAACTCTCTGTGTGCCGTTAGCAGAGCGGCCACGCTGAGCATTCATGGCTCCAGGAGAGGCCCGGAGAGAATTCCAGAGGGCGGGGCGATGCCCAGCTGCCGTTGCCCACCCCGTGAGGGTAGGGATTGCCGGAGATCCCGGAGAGGACTGGGGCTGGAGAGAGTTCCAGAGACCCAGCTTAGTAGCCTAGGGGGAAACCCTACAGGCTCACAGCAGCCTTAGAGAAAGCCTCTGCACAGCACCAGTAGAAGGCACCCAGCCGCCAGCCACAAGGCTGGAAGACCCCAGGGCAAAAGCAGCATAGCTAGGTGTACTAACCACAGACTGTAGAAGATGCCAATAGCTCTCCTGCGACCCATAGAGGACAAGTGAGATTTGGTGGGTGCCGACAGCAACGGAGTGACAAATATAAGTGATCCCACCCCTGGCCGCTGGAAAAGCCCATGACACCGTTGCAGACCCCAAGGAGAGAGCGCATCTAGGTGGGCAACAACAGTAGGCACATGCAGCCTGAAGCCCCCCTGTGACGGCCCCCACGGCAGAGGAGGGAATCCAAAGGGCCACTGTGGCTATGAAGAGGGGCCCAGGCCCAGTTAGCAACTACGGACAGGGTTCCCGGTTGGTGAAGTATAAACAGCTGCTCCCCCCACCGCAGCAGCTGAAACAAGTGAAAGGAGCAACTAAACTCTATCTCCATGCGGAGGCACAAATCAACATCATCAAGCAATATGAAAAAATACATTAAATCTCCAGAACAGAAAGAAAGTAACAAATACACAGAAAACAATCCCAAAGAAAATGAGATATATAACCTAAATGATGATGACTTCAAAACAGCCATCATTAGGATTCTCAATGAGTTAAGAGAGAATTCTGAGCGACAACTCAATGAGTTCAGGAGCTATGTCACAAAAGAGTTTGATACGATAAAGAAGAACCAAACAGAAATATTGGAAATGAAGAACACAATAGAGGAGAATAAGAAAAATCTAGATGCTCTGAACAGTAGGGCCGATAATATGGAGGAAAGAATTAGCAATTTGGAAGATGCCAGTATAGAATTGTTGCAGGCAGAGGAGGAGAGAGAAGCAAGACTTAAAAGAAATGAAGAAACTCTCCGAGAATTATCAGACACAATTAGGAGATGCAACGTAAGGATTATAGGTATACCAGAGGGAGAAGAGAAGGAGAAAGGGGCAGAAAACCTATTCAAAGAAATAATGGCTGAGAACTTCCCAAATCTGGTGAGGGAGATGGATCTTCAGGTGACAGAAGCCAATAGATCTCCAAACTTTATCAATGCAAGAAGACCAACCCCACGGCATATAGTAGTGAAGCTAGCAAAAGTCAACGACAAGGAGAAAATACTAAGGACAGCCAGGCAAAAGAGACTAACCTATAAAGGAACCCCCATCAGGCTATCAGCAGATTTCTCAGCAGAAACTTTACAGGCTAAAAGAGAGTGGAATGATATATTCAAAAATCTGAAGGACAAAATATTACAGCCAAGAATTCTGTACCCAGCGAAAATATCCTTCAAATATGATGGAGAAATAAAAACTTTCCCAGATAGACAAAAATTAAGGGAGTTCATTGCCACAAAACCTCCTCTTCAGGAAATCCTCAGGAAAACCCTCATTCCTGAAAAATCCAAAAAAGGAAAGGGGCTACAAAACCAAGAGCAGAGGAGATAAGTAGAAGGACAACAACAGAGAGTAGCAGCTCTACATCAGAACAGATTAAACCATGGGACGAGAAACAAAGGAAACTGAAGAAAACCGGAAAACAAGACACAAAATGGTAGTGGTAGGCCCCCACGTCTCAATAATCACTCTAAATGTAAATGGATTGAACTCCCCAATCAAAAGACACAGAGTGGCAGGATGGATCAAAGAACAAGATCCAACAATATGCTGCCTCCAGGAAACACACCTCAGCCCCAAAGACAAACACAGACTCAGAGTGAAGGGATGGAGAACAATACTCCAAGCTAATAATAAACAAAAGAAAGCAGGTGTCGCTATACTAATATCAGACAAGGTAGATTTCAAAACAAAACAGATAAAGAAAGATAAAGAGGGACAGTATATAATGATAAAAGGCACTCTCCACCAAGAAGACATAACACTTATAAATATATATGCACCCAACACAGGAGCACCAAAATTTGTAAAGCAACTCTTAATAGAACTAAAAGAAGACATCAACAACAATACAATAATAGTAGGGGACCTCAACACACCATTAACACCAATGGACAGAACATCCAGACAGAAAATCAACAAGGAAATAATAGAATTAAATGAAAAATTAGACCAGATGGACTTAATAGATATATATAGAACACTTCATCCAAAAACAGCAGGTTACACCTTCTTCTCAAGTGCACATGGAACATTCTCAAGGGTTGACCATATTTTGGGAAACAAAGCAAACATCAATAAATATAAGAGAGTTGAAATAATATCAAGCATCTTTTCTGATCATAACGCTATTAAACTAGAAATCAACTACAAGAAAAAAGCAGAGAAAGCTGCAAAATGTGGAGACTAAACAACACGCTTCTCAACAAACAATGGATCATTGAAGAAATTAAAGAAGAAATCAAATATTATCTGGAGACTAATGAAAATGAGAACACGACATACCAAATCATTTGGGATGCAGCAAAAGCAGTCCTAAGAGGGAAATTCATTGCAATACAGGCTCACCTCACTAAACAAGAAAAAGCTCACATAAGCAACCTCAAACGACACCTAGCAGAACTAGAAAAAGAAGAACAAACAAAGCCCATAGTCAGTAGAGGGAGGGAAATAATAAAAATAAGAGCAGAAATAAACGATATTGAAACAAAAAAGACAATAGAAAGGATCAATGAAACAAAGAGTTGGTTCTTTGAAAGAATTAACAAAATTGACAAACCCCTAGCCAGACTCACCAAGAAAAGAAGAGAGAAATCGCAAATTAATAAAATCAGGAATGACAGAGGAGAAATCACAACAGATACCAATGAAATACAAGAGATCATAAGAGAATACTATGAAAAACTATATGCCAACAAATTGAACAACCTGGAAGAAATGGACAAATTCCTAGACTCCTACAATCTCCCCAAACTGAATCAGGAAGAAATGGAGCATCTGAATAGACCAATCACAAGTAAGGAAATAGAAACGGTAATCAAAAACCTCCCCAAAAACAAGAGTCCAGGACCAGACGGCTTCTCTGGAGAATTCTACCAAACATTCAAAGAAGACTTAATACCTATTCTCCTCAAACTGTTCCAGAAAATTGAGAAAGATGGAGAACTCCCTAACACATTCTATGAAGCCAACATCACTCTGATCCCCAAACCTGACAAGGACAACACAAAGAAGGAGAACTACAGGCCGATATCACTGATGAACATAGATGCAAAAATCCTCAACAAAATTTTGGCAAACCGATTACAGCAATACATCAAAAAGATTATACACCATGATCAAGTGGGATTTATACCAGGGACACAGGGATGGTTCAACATCCGCAAGTCAATCAACGTGATACACTACATCAACAAAATGAAAAACAAAAACCACATGATCATCTCAATAGATGCAGAGAAAGCATTCGACAAGATCCAACACCGATTTATGATAAAAACCCTCAATAAAATGGGTATAGAAGGAAAGTACCTCAACATAATAAAGGCCATATATGACAGACCCACAGCCAACATCATACTCAATGGACAAAAGCTGAAAGCCATCCCTCTGAGGACAGGAACAAAAGAAGGGTGCCCACTTTCACCACTCCTATTCAACATAGTACTGGAGGTGTTGGCCAGAGCAATTCGGCAGGAAAAAGAAATAAAAGGAATCCAAATAGGTAACGAAGAAATAAAACTCTCGTTGTTTGCAGACGACATGATCTTATACATAGAAAACCCCAAAGAATCCACAGAAAAACTATTAGAAATAATCAACAACTACAGCAAAGTAGCAGGGTATAAAATTAACGTGCATAAATCAGTAGCATTTCTATACACTAACAATAAACTAACAGAAAAAGAACTCAAGAACTCTATCCCATTCACAATCGCAACGAAAAGAATAAAATACCTTGGGATAAACTTAAGCAAGGAAGTGAAGGATCTATACAATGAAAACTACAAGACTTTCTTGAAAGAAATAGGCGATGACATAAAGAGATGGAAAAACATTCCTTGTACATGGATTGGAAGAATAAACATAGTTAAAATGTCCATACTACCTAAAGCAATATACAGATTCAATGCTATCCCAATCAGAATCCCAAGAACATTCTTCACAGAAATTGAACAAACAATCCTAAAATTCATATGGGGGAACAAAAGACCGCAAATTGCTAAAGCAATCATGAGCAAGAAAAACAAAGCCGGCGGAATCACAATCCCCGATTTCAAAACATACTACAAAGCTACAGTGATCAAAACAGCATGGTACTGGTACAAAAACAGGTCCACAGATCAATGGAACAGAATTGAAAGCCCAGAGATAAAACCACACATCTATGGACAGCTAATCTTCGACAAAGGAGCAGAGGGCCTACAATGGAGAAAAGAAAGTCTCTTCAACAAATGGTGCTGGGAAAACTGGACAGCCACATGCAAAAGATTGAAAAGTGACCATTCTTTTTCACCACACACCAAAATAAACTCAAAATGGATCAAAGACCTAGAGATTAGGCCTGAGACAATAAGTCTTTTGGAAGAGAATATAGGCAGTACACTCTTTGACATCAGTTTCAAAAGAATCTTTTCGGACACTGTAACTCCTCAGTTGAGGGAAACAATAGAAGGAATAAACAAATGGGACTTCATCAGACTAAAGAGCTTCTTGAAGGCAAGGGAAAACAGGATTGAAACAAAAAAACAGCTCACTAATTGGGAAAAAATATTTACAAGCCACTTATCCGACAAAGGGTTAATCTCCATAATATACAAAGAACTCACACTGCTTAACAACAAAAAAACAAACAACCCGATCAAAAAATGGGCAGAGGACATTAACAGACATTTCTCAAAAGAAGATATGAATATGGCCAATAGACACATGAAAAGATGTTCATCATCGCTAATCATTAGGGAAATGCAAATCAAAACTACACTAAGATATCACCTTACACCCGTTAGATTGGCAAAAGCATCCAAAACCAAGAACGACAAATGTTGGAGAGGTTGTGGAGAAAGAGGAACCCTCATACACTGTTGGTGGGAATGCAAACTGGTACAGCCACTATGGAAAACAGTATGGAGATTTCTCAAAAAGTTAAAAATAGAAATACCCTATGACCCAGCCATCCCATTACTGGGTATCTATCCTAAGAACCTGATAACAGATATCTCAAGAGTCCGTTGCACCCCTTTGTTCATCGCAGCATTATTTACAATAGCCAAGACTTGGAACCAGCCTACATGCCCAGAAACTGATGACTGGATAAAGAAGATGTGGTATATATACACAATGGAATACTACTCAGCCATAAAAAAGACGAAATTGGCCCATTCACAACAACGTGGATAGACCTCAAGGGCATTATGTTAAGCGAAATAAGTCAGTCAGAGAAAGACGATCTCTATATGACTCCACTCATAGGTGGAAATTAGTATATTGAGAAGGAGATCTGATCGGTGGTTACCAGGGAAAAGGGGGGGTGGGGGGAGGGTACGAAGGGAGAAGTGGTGTACCCACAACATGACTAACAAAAATGTACAACTGAAATCTCACAAGCTTGTAATCTATCATAACATTAATAAAAGAAAAATTAAAAAAAAATATGCTGCTGAGACTGATGTCAATGAGCATACTGCCTTTGTTTTCTTCTAGAAGTTTGATAGTTTTAGGTCTTACATTCAAGTCTTTAGTCCATTTTGATTTGATTTTTGTGCATGGTGTAAGGTAACAGTCTATTTTCATTATTTTGCATGGAGCTGTCCAGTTTTCCCAACACCATTTATTGAAGAGACTCTCCTCTCTCCATCGTATGCTCTTGGCTCCCTTGTCAAATATTAGCTGTCCATATATGTGTGGGTTTATTTCTGGGCTCTTGATACTGTTCCATTGATTTGTGTGTCTGTTTTTGTTCCAGTACCATGCCTTTTTGTTTACCATGGCTTTGTAGTATATTTTGAAATGAGAGACTGTGTTACCTCCATCTTTGTTCTTTTTTCTCACGAATCCTTTGTCTATTTGGGATCTTTTGTTGTTCCATATAAATTTTAGGATTCTTTGCTCTTTTTCTGTGAAAAAATGTTGTTGGGACTTTGATAGAGATTGCTTTGTAACTATAGATTGCTTTCGGAAGTATGGACATTTTAACGATGTTACATCTTCCAATCCAAGAGCACAGAATATCTTTCCATTTCTTTGTGTCTTCCTCAATATCTTTCAAGAACGTTTTATAGTTTTCGGTGTACAGATCTTTCATCTATTTTGTTAAGTTTATTCCTAGGTATTTTATGTTTTTTCTTGCAATTGTAAATGGGATTGTATTCTTAATTTCTCTTTCTGTTACTTTGTTGTTAGCATATAGAAACACAACAAATTTTTGGATGTTGATTTTGTATCCTTTGACTTGACTGTATTCATTTATTTCTAAAAACTTTTCAGTGGATTCTTTAGGGTATTCTAGATATAAAATCATGTTGTCTGCAAAGAGTGACAGTTTCACTTCTCTTTTTCCAATGTGGATCCCTTTTATGTCTTTTTCTCACCTGATTGCTCTGGCTAGGACTTCCAATACTGTGTGAAATAAGAGTGGTGACAGTGGGCATCCATGTCTCATTGCTGTTCTTAGAGGGATAGCTTTCAGTTTTTCTCTGTTGAGAATGATATTTGCTGTGGGTTGGTCATATATGACCTCTATTATGTTGAGGTATTTTCCTTCAATACACATTTTATTTAGAGTTTTTATCATAAATGGATGCTGTATCTTGTCAAATGCTTTATCTGCATCTATTGAGATAATCATGTGATTTTTCTTCTTCAGTTTGTTAAGGTGATGTATCCTGTCGATAGGCTTGCGGATGTTGAACCATCCCTGCATCCCTGGAATGAAACCCACTTGATCATGATGTATCATCTTTTTCACGTATTGTTATATTTGATTTGCTAGTATTTTGTTGATGATTTTTGCATCAATGTTCATTAGTGATATTGGCCTCTAACTTTCTTTTTATGTGTTCTCTTTGTCGAGTTTCAGTATCAGGATACTGTTGGCTTTGTAGAATGAGTTAGGAAGCCTCCTTTCCTCTTCAAATTTTTGGAAGCATTTGAGAAGGATAGGTATTAACTCTTCTTTGAATCTTTGATAGAATTCACCAGGGAAGCCATCTGGTCCTGGACTTTTATCTTTTCAGAGGCTTTTGATTGCTGTTTCAATCTCCTTACTGGTGATTGCTCTACTCAAATTCTCTACTTCTTCTTGGTCCAGTTTTGGAAGGTTGTATGTTTTAAAGAATTTATCCATTTCTTCTAAGTTATCCAATTTTATGGAATATAGCTTTTCATAGTATTCTCTTATTAACTTTTGTATTTCTGAGATGTCCATTGTAATCTCTCCTTTTTCATTTCTGATTTCATTTATTATACCTTCTCTCTTTTTTTCTTGGTGAGTCTAGCTAAGGGTTTGTCAATTTTGTTTATCCGTTCAAAGAATCAGCTCTTCGTTTCATTAATTTTTTCTATAACTGACTCTGTCATGATGCTGATATCACTCCCCATAAATTATTTTTAATTCCAATCATTTATATGTGAATTTGTTTGAATTGTCTGTATCTACATGCCTATTATATGTGAATCACAATTTGATTCCTCCTTTCCTATCCTTACAATGTGAGGTTTTCCCCCTAGCTGTATTGAGGTATAATTGACAATAAAATTATATATATTTAACGTGTAAAACTTGATGTTGTTATATACAGAGTAAAATAAACACAAAAATCAAGCCAATTAATCTATCCATCACCTCACATAGTTACTATTTTTTTCTTTTTTTGTGTGGTGAGAACACTTTAGATCTACCCTTTTAGCAAATTTCAAGTATATAAAACATTATTATTAACTATAATTAGCATGCTGTATTTTAGATGTCCAGAAATTATTCATCTTGCATAATAGAAAATTTGTACCTTTTAACCCATATCTTCCTATATCCCCTTCCCCCAAAGATACCAACATTCTAGTCTCTGTTTCTGAGAATTTCACTCCTTTACATTCCCACATATAAATGAAATCATACAGTATTTGTCTTTCTGTCTATGGCTTATTTAACTTAGAACAATGTCTGTCAGGTTCACCCATTTTCTCATAGATGTCAATATTTTCTTCTTTGTAAAAGCTGAATTATACGTGTACATATATATACACACACACACATATATAAATATGCCTCTATCTGTCTCACAATTTCTTTAATTTATTTACACATTGATGTAAATTTAGGGCATTTCCATATTTTGCTTATTGTGAATAATGCTGCAATAAACATGAAAATGCAGATATCTCTTTGAGATGGTGATTTAATTTCCTTTAAATATATAGCCAAAAGTAAGATTACTGGATCATGAGGTAGTTATATTTTTAATTTTCTAGTAATATCCAAACTGTTTCCCATAAGATTCCTGACTTTGGTCTGGGCAATGATCTTTTGGATATGACACCAAAATAGCAGACAAGAAAAGCAAAAATAGACAAGTGAAATTACATTAATATAATTATACATTGAATATTATTTAAAAATATACACTATATAATATGCAGTACATATATATAAAACATATATTGAATATACATAATGTTGAATATATATTATATTATATTATAGCATAATATACACATATATATGGTACACTTAAAATTCAATAGCAAAGAAACAGCATGATTTAAAAATGGACAATGGACCTAAAGAGACACTTCACAAAGAATATATACAAACAGCCAACAGGCATATGAAAAGGTGCCCAACATCACTAATCATTAGGAAAATGTAAATCAAAACCACAGTGAGATATTATTTAACTAGGAGTGACTATATAATAGGATGGCTATCATCAAAAAGACAAAAGATAGTTGGTGAGGATGCAGAGGAAAAGGAACTCTGGTACATTATTTGATGTGAATGTAATTTTTTATATTTTCAGTAAATTTACTGTTTATGATATTCAGATAAAATAAAGCTTTCCATGAGACACATTATAATGATTTACCTATCTCCTTGATTAATTGTCAAATGTCATACAAATAGTCAAATACACCAAGTAAAGATCAGAGGCTATAACATCATAGAATAGGAACCTCTGTGGCTTTCTGTTATTGACATGAGCACCAATTTATTATAAAAATTTAATAATAGAATTTGGAATTCCCCTGTTATTTTTAATTCATTTTCCTTTTTTTATATCCTGTCTTCTGCACTGGCTATATTTACCACTTTAATGTTGAGTAGGAGTGATGGTAATGCTTATATTTTTCCTAATCACAGAAACACTTTCAAGGTTTTGCAAGAAAATATGGAGTTCTATAAAAGCTATGATTCTTTTATTATCATTTTCATTTTATCAAATTCAAAACTTCCCTCTGTTCCTAGTTTTTAAGAGTATATATCATCATGAAGAATGTTGTTTTTATAAAATATTTTTATTTATTTTTTGAGATTATCCAGATTGCTTTCATTTGTTCTGTTAATGTTACAAATTTAATTTACTAAATTGTAATATAAACCCAGTGATGAATTGTATTCCTGAATTGAAAGCAAGAGTTCGTCATTTCACATTATCCATTTTACACCTTGCTAGATTTGTTTATTAAAATGTTTTTTAATTGTTATCTATTTTACTTTTGTTATTACTCTCCATATCAGATTTTCTTCATCAAGTGAATGCTATTTTCATTCAGTTAGATAGAGTGTATGCTTTACATTTCATTCAACAAGAGATTATGGGAGATTTAACCATTTAATTTCTCTCATAAAGCTTGTTAATGAAAACATTTTAATGAAAACATTTTAGCTTGAATTTTTCTTTATGATGTTTCCATTTAGCAGCTGAGTTCATTTTTCCATCATAAAAATTATTACTATCTTCTTTTTCATTTTTGTTCATTTTGTCCAGATTTTGATTTTTGGAAATAAAATTATTATACTATCATGAATTACATAAAGTGATGATGTAGGCTTCATATACTTCAGAAATTGCTACATTCTCATTCAATTGAAATAACATTAGAGACACACTTCTCCATTACTTCCATTGGTATTTTTTATTGACTGTACTTTATATTATAGAGTTATCCTACTTGTGTGATATTAGTATTTCCACATCATTTTTGGATTTATAATTGATTATCCATACTTTATAAACCTTTCTTTCAGGCTTTTTGCCTCAATTTTTATGTTGCTTATTTTTAATCACATTATATTGGATTATTTTTTCTGATGTTGAATTATATCTGCAACATGTTATAATTGTAAATGTTCCATTTAACTAATATATGAAGATATAAAGCAAGCCTAATATTTTCCCCTTTTTAGTCTCAGATGTACCTCTTCCTTAATTTCAATTGTATTATTTTACCTTTTATCTGACATAAGACAAAGTATTAAATTATCAATTTGTACTCAGAAAAAGCAGAGATCTAATTAAGAATAAAATTTGTGGATAATTTCAAGCATAAAACCTATTAAAAATAATTGGTGAAGGAGAGAGTTGTCTGAGACTGTTACCAAGCAATGGCTTGCTGCCTGATATTCATAGAAGATGATACTATGGCACCAGGTCTTGAGAAAGTAAAAGCATTTATTGTGGGGTCAACTTGGAAGGGGACAAGAATCAAGGCTCCCAAATCTGTCTCTCTGATCCAGGGTTTAGGCCAAAATTTAAGCAGATAGTGGAACTTCAAACTTGGCGGAAGCTGATTAGCTAGTCACGAATCAGTCCATGTATGGTGATCAAGCTGGTTGGGCTGCTGAAAGCCTGCTTTTCCTTATTGAAGGAGATCTCAATCTTAAAGGGCTCTGGTGGCAACATTTCACAAGGTTCTTGGTTCTAGGGTCATCCTGGGACTATGGATTCCTGCCTGGGATAGGTTCAGTGCTGTCTGTATTACCAATTAAGGTTTTATTAAACAAAAATCAATTTTGAGGAATCAAAACTAGTTTAAACTAGTCAGTGTTTCATATGCTGTTTCAAGATCTCCAAAGCTGCTTCACAGATCATCTTATGCCACATTAGAACATGCTTTAAGATAATTAATAAATAAATCTTTGGATGATAAGTGCAATTGAAACACTTTCTGAGATTACAATGTTTAGGATAAGAAATATAAATATTTTATAGTCATGCTGGTAACATTGCATGCCATTTTGTAGAAAGCTATATCCCATAAGTACATAGATTCCAGAGCCAGATGCTGTACACAATCATAGACAACCAGATATATTTTGCCAAAGTGCTCCATAGATAAGGAATCTCCTGCTAACAAATAAAATTTGCTTTCTAGTATGTTCACAAGGTCGAGGAAATTTATTTCTAGTCCTTCTTTATTATAATTTTTATTATGAATAGGTGTTTAACATTTTCAAAATTTTTCTGCATCTATTTAGTGACTATATGTAGATTAATTAGCTGATTTTTGAAGATATAAGCAACATTGTTTATCTGTAATAAAACACAGTGATATATGATATATCATTCTTTAAATATAGAGGTTACAACATTTGCTAATATTTTATAGACTTATTTGTCTACATTCATGAAGAATATTTGTCTTTGTTTTTCTCTGCATTGTCCTTGTCATCTATTATTATTATTACTTGAATGTAGATTTTTGGTATCATAAAATGAGTTGGGAGAGGTTTCCTCTTCTTCTATTTTATGAAAATACTTTGTGCAATATTAATTCTTCTCAAATATTCATAAGTGCATATGGGGAGAGCCACAAAGATGTGAATTTTCCTCTCAAATATTTTTGTAAAAGTATAAGACAAATTAAGGCGTTTTTATTGACCAAGTTGTTATTAATACATTTTGCAAAAATAATTATCCATTTCATCTAATTTGTAAGTTTTATTGACATAAATATCTTCATGCTGTTCCATATTATCTTTTCCAGTAACTGTAGGACCTTTAGTAATATCATATTTTTTAAAAGCCTGATTTTGGTAACTTGTGTTTTACTCTTTTTTTAAAATTTTCACTGCTTTTCAAAAGGAGAAATATACACCATATATCACAACTAGCATAATTAAGAACATGGCATTTGAGATAAGAGGAGAATAAGCCAATTGCCAAAGGTGTTGAATGGCTAAAACATAATGGCCTAACAGTGAAGAGAAGTTATCTTTTTTTGTGAAAAACAAACTACTTGAAGATCACTGAATGATTTTAATCCAAAAGTTACCATTATTGTATGAGACACTCTGAAACAAAGGTTAGTGCTGAGTATCTGAATGCAGAAAATGTAAATAAGAATTGTAAGAAGCAATCTTCATTGCCATCCGTCTTGTCTCCCTACAGTTCTGCTGTCTCCATAATCATCTTTTTCATTTGTCATCTTCCCTATGCTCAGGAAAGCAACTCCTTCCAGTTCACAGGGGGTAAATATTGATTTACCCACCAGTGGTAGGTTGCATTTTTGTTCATCCTGTTTGTCTTTTTTCTTATATTGTCATAGCACCCTCGCTAGGTTGGCAGGACAGAATTGCCTTCCCTGGTCTAAACCATATGACTTGCCTGGCCAATTGGAAGTTAGTGGACATGATGCAGAGTGTTGAAAAACACTTGTGCAAGTGAGCTTGCTTGCTTTTGTATTTCTATCTTTTCCATAGGTAACCCCAACCAAGCCTGCTGGACCCTGGGAGAAAATGGGAGATATGAATGGCAGTAGTGGGTTCATATTTGTGTTCTGCACTTAATCATCAGATGCGACAACCTTGGACATGTCCTTTTTTATTATTTTTAAAATATTTTGTAGCAAATGTTGATTAAAATATACTAGTTGCATTTTCCTCTTTTGAAATACGTTTTATTTTCTCCTTTCATGTTGAAGTGGTGAATTACATCCTATATTAATTAAACCAAATTACATTTCTTCTATATAGTCATCTAGATTATATGCATGTTCATTTTACATGCTTCAACTTCTTTTTTTTTAAAAGATTGGCACCTGAGTTAACAACTGTCACAAATCTTTTTTTTTTTCTGCTTTATCTCCCCAAATCCCCCTCGGTACATAGTTGTATATCCTACTTGCATGTCCTTCTAGTTGTGGCATGTGGGATGCCACCTCATTGTGGCCTGATGAGTGATGCCATGTCCACACCCAGGATCTGAACCAGCAAAACCCTGGGCCACTACGGAGGAGCACATGAACTTAACCACTTGGCCATGGGGCCAGCCCCCTACATGCTTCAACTTTTAATTTTGAAAATTTCCATTATAATGTTTGTCTCCATGTTGATGAGTGTAAGTATAATCTAACATTCTCTTGTTGAACTATCCTCATTTGTTTTTAATAGCAAGAGTGTATTTGCCTAATATAGTGATATAAAGAAGCATTTTATCTTTTCCTATTCTCTGAAAAATTAATTCTAAATGATAATTATTATTTATTTGGATGATTGGAAGAAGGCAAATAGGAAATGCATGGTTTCCTTTTTGGAAATTTGTAAACTACTTTTTCCACATATGTCATGACAATAGGAAATAGCAGATATCATTTCACTCATATACATTAGTTCTTAGCACTATGTGTATACAAGCTCACTTTCACTCAAATGCCTGTATTTATTGCCAGAGTGATGTTACTGATCTCATGAACCCAGCTGTGCAGCAGACTAGATGTACTAAAATCTAATATAGTCTGTGCCCAACTTTCACCAGTGACAGACAGGAGTTGGGGTACCAAGTACCTTGCCTCACTGATGGGATAACCCTGGAGTATGTGTTTTCGAGTGGTTCCAAGAGTTCTCTGTTGGATACAGCTCACTTTCCTAAAGTGTTCTTTGGAGTCATTTTCTCAAAATAGTATTTGAAATTGGATTTCTTACCAACCAAGTGGTAACCGAGATCCCACTGATGAAGGAAATTAGGGTAGTGGCAACTTCTGACATTCTGAAGTGTGAACATTACTAATAATTTCTCTGTGATGAATGGCAAAGAATGTAGGTAGAAGAAGATAAGCTTGTAACATTTCTCTAGAAAAATTTCTATATCTAGAAACTTTCTCAAATTTCCTATGAGTTATTTCAATGATGGCATTTTTTTCAATATTCAAAAGTGTTGATCACATGGCATGTAGCCACTATACAAGGAGATGAGAAGCAACAGTGAGCTCTGGCTTATTGTTTTCATGGGCATATAGTTTCCGTTTGGGATGGTGAATAAGCTCTTGTGATGGTTTCAAAGCAATGTGAATGTGCCAATGAATTGCACACTCAAAAAGTAAAAAAGTTATATATTTCATGCTATATATATTTTAATATAATAGAATAGCATGTATGAATCCATATTTGCATTAAAATATGTGTGAATATTCATAGGAATAACTCTAAATGAGTATATATATTACTATATCTATATCTATATATACACATAATACAAACAATATGTGGTGGAATTATTGGCCAAAATAATAAAGGATGAAAGATCATTTATGAAACTCTATTATCATTGATTTTTTATTCATCACTATCCCCAATGTCCTTTAGACATTGGCCTAGATTCCTTCTTTACTGTACTTCATTAGCATCTATGAATCATCCTTGTACATAACAGGACTAAAACTATATATTAAACTAATGAAACCGTGACTAAAACTGTGAATTCAAACTCCTGCTTTTAGTTCTTTTGTGATCTTTAGTGTCACACATAACTTCTTTGTTTCATGTCCATTATATTTATATAGAGAGTTTAAATAAAATATTTCTAATATCTCTTTCAGACACAAAAAATTCTGTTAAGTGAACTCACCTTAAAACTTGAAGTAGTTATGTGATGACTTTACCTTGGCATGATTTATTTTAGTTTTGTTAGTGTTTTAGGGAAATAGAAACATACATAAATTGAAATGTCTAAACTTTTTATTCATTTTTCAGATTTCTCCTAAGCTTGCTGTTAAATGTAACTCTGAGCGATACAAAAGTGTATATTTACAAAAAATATTTTAAAAATTAAAATGAATACAACCAATTTTAAAAGTATTGTGTTTTAGTTGCATTTACTAAGCAGGAATGATATTTTAAATTTTATTTAATACTTCTTTATATATGTACATAGATAAATAGAGATAGACAGAGATATATCACCCTGAACCAACTGGAACATACTTAGCCAGCAATGGAAATACACAAATGAATAAAATAGTCACCATTAATGTCCTCTTTTGAAAACTCTGTATTCTAGGAAATAAAACTCACTAATCAATTGCAACAGGGAGTGTGACACATGTTGAAAAACAGAGAATATATTTAACGTGAGAGTTCCAAGCAGTGGCAATATCCGGGGAACATGAAGAAAGGTCTACATTATCTGAGGCTGATGATGAAAAAGGTGGGATCTGTTGCTGGGAACCTCTCTTAGCTGGTCACCCCTTCTGATCAGCATGCTGGCCCACTGCTATAGAGTTTTTCTTCAGAGCTGTTATGCTCACTTCCATGCAATCACTAATTATATTTTCATGTTTTATTGATGACAGTACAGTAAAGCAAAATAATAGTAACTCCAATCGATTTTATGGATAGAAATTCTAACTTTCATTCTCCTTGCCAATAGTGATTTGAACCCTTGTACATGGGCTCCAGTCATGACCTAGAAGCTTTGCTAGAATGAGGGCATACTAATGAAATGGGATAAGCACAATTATTAATCATTACTTTTTACTAAAAGAGGAAGACTCAAGATTTTAAAGTGAGAGAGGTGGAGGTTATAAGTTAATAGCCAGGGAATCACAAAATATAGTTTGGAAAAAAGATGGAAATAATTGACAAATTAAATGCAGATCATTATAGGTCTTTATATCTGGTTTCTGTAAACGCAGGCTAAAGGCATGACTGGAACATTTACAGAGTATGTAATGGGCAGAAAATGATGTACATGAGAAGAGTATATTTATCATTTGTATATTTTAGTAACCTTTTTATGACAACATAATAATTTTGAAAGTACTTGTTCATTATGAGAGACACGTTGATCTTTGTAAAATATATACTTCTTAGGAACAATGATAGATCATACTTCATGTTCATCTAAGCATGTACTTTGGAGTGATCTTATCACATATCTATTTAGGATATTTTAAATGTGTTTTCAATTAGTAAAAAGTAGTACAATCTGACTTAGTTATGTAGAAATTCCAAGGTCATTATTAGTAACAGTCTTTTAAAAAAGTCTTCTTATAAAAAATTTTATGGTGGAATTTCAGTAGCTGAAGTAATTTCCCACCATTCTGAAAACGTACTGTGGACATACCAATCTGATATATTTCTGCTACTTCCCTATTCCTTCTCCACATAATAAGCAGAGACTTATTATAAGTTCTGACGTATTCCTTTGCCACAGTTAGATGTACCCTCACACTCTTTGGCATTGGAGTATCAACATAACTGCTATAGACTGTAACAGACATAGAGTGATGAATATATTAATCTATAATTGAAATCCAAATTTAAATAAAAAATGAGATAATTTATATGCAAAAATTCAAACTTGAAGTCAGAGCATGTTGAATATTATTTCATTCTAAACGGAATTCATATGCATCAAATGAAAAAGATAAACTTATCTTCAGAAACCTTACTGGTTAGGAGAGGATGGAATGAAATATTCAAAACTCTGAAGGACAAAAACTTGCAGCCAAGAATATTCTATCCAGCGAACAAATCCTTCAAATATGGTGGAGAAATAAAAACTTTCCCAGGTAAACAAAATTAAGGGAGTTCATCACCACAAGACCCCCTCCTACAAGAAATGCTCAGGAAGACCCTCATATCTGAAAATGAAAAAAGGAAAGGGGTTACAAAACCGAGAGCAAAGGAGATAAGTAGAAAGGCAAAATCAGATATTTGCAACTCTCCATCAGAACAGGTTAGCAAATCCTAAGTATAACATTGATGATAAAAGGAAGGAAAACACCAAGAATAAATACAATCTTGTCATTTTAACCACAACCTTACAATGCAAGAAGAAATTAAAAAAAAAATCTGACAATAACAACCTAGAAGAGGAAGAGGAAAAGGAAAGAACTACGTAACCTAAGGAAATAAGAGGCTATCAGAAAATAGACTATCACATCTATGAGATGTTTTATACAAACTACATGGTAACCACTAAACAACTAACAAGAATAGAGACAAATTACAAATAAGAAGAAAGCCAATATAGAAAACAACCTACCTGAATTGGTAGTCTAAAAATCATGGGACAAGGAAAAAGGAAATGCAGGAGAACAGGAGAATAAGCTATAAAATGGCAGCACTAGGCCCCCACATTTCAATAATCACTCTGAATGTAAATGAATTGAACTCTCCAAACAAAAGACACAGAGTGGCAGGATGGATGAGAGAACAACACCCAACAATATGCTGCCTCCAGGAAACACACCTCAGCCCCAAAGACAAACACAAACTCAGACTGAAGGGATGGAAG
This sequence comes from Equus caballus, assembly GCF_041296265.1. Lineage (NCBI taxonomy): Eukaryota > Metazoa > Chordata > Mammalia > Perissodactyla > Equidae > Equus > Equus caballus. Next base: position 3,369,572 of record NC_091702.1, read on the forward strand.
ACAATATTCCAAGCTAATAATGAAGATAAGAAAGCAGGTGTCACCATACTTATATCAGACAAAGTAGACTTCAAAGCAAAACTGGTAAAGAGAGACAAATAGGCGCAGTTTATAATAAAAGGGACACATCACCAAGAAGACATAACACATAAATATATATGCAAGCAACGCAAGAGTACCAAAATATGTAAAGCAACTATTAACAAAACTAAAAGGAGATATCAACAACAATACAAGAATAGCAGGGGACCTCAACACCCCATTAACACCAATGGATAGATCATCCAGACAGAAAGTCAACAAGGAAATTGTAGAATTAAATGAAAAATTAGACCCGATGGACTTAGAGAGAGAGAGAGAGAGAGAGAGAGAGAATGCTCCATTCAAAAACTGCAGGTTACACATTCTTCTCAAGTGCACATGGAACATTCTCAAGAATACACCATATGTTAGGAAACAAAGCAAGCCTCAACAAATTCAAGAGAATTGAAATAACATCAAGTATCTTTTCTGACCATAATGCTATAAAACTAGAAATTAACTACAAGCATAAAGCTGGTAAAGTGGCAAAAATGTGGAGCCTAAACACGCTACTGAACAATAAATAGATCATTGAAGAAATTAAAGAAGAAATCAAATATTATCTGGAGACAAATGAAAGTGAAAACACACCATACCAATTCATTTGGGATGCAGGAAAAGCAGTCCTAAGAGAGACATTCATTGCAATAGAGGCTCACCTCACTAAACAAGAAAAATCTCAGATAAGCAATCTCAAGCTACAATGAACAGAATTAGAAAAATAAGAACAAAGTCCAAAGTCAGTAGAAGGAGGGAAATAATAAAAATTAGAGCAGAAATGAAGGAAATTGAAACAAAAAAGACAGTAGGCAGTATCACTGAAACAAAAAGTTGGCTCTTTTAGAAACTAAACAAAATTGCCAAATCCTTAGCCAGGCTCACTAAGCTAAGCAAAAAAGAGAGAAAACTCAAATGAATAAAATTAGAAATGAAAGAGGAAACATCACAATGGATACCACAGAAATACAAAATATTATAATAGAATACTATGAAAAACTATATGCCAACAAATTGGACAACCTAGAAGAAATGGATAAATTCTTAGACTCTAACAACCCCCAAAACTAAAGCTGGAAGAAATAGAGACTCTGAATAAACCAATCACATGTAAAGAAATTGAAAGAGTAATCAAAAACCTCCCCAAAAATAAAAATATAGGACCAGATGGCTTCTCTGGAGAATTCTACCAAATATTCAAAGAAGATTTAATACCTATCCTTCTCAAACTATCCCAGACAACTGAGGAAGGTGGAGCACTTCCTAACACATTCTTTGAAGCCAACATCACCCTGATCCCAAAACCAGATGAGGACAACACATAGAAGGAATACTACAGGCCAATATCAATGATGAACATAGATGCAAAAATCCTCAACAAAATTCCAGCAAACTGAATACAGCAATACATTAAAAAAATCCTACACCATGATCAAGTAGGATTTGTACCAGGGACATAGGGATAGTTCAACGTCAGCAACTCAATGTGATACACCACATTAACAAATGGAGAAAAAATACCACATGACCACCTCAATAGATGCAGAGAAAGCATTCGACAAGATCCAACATCCATGTATGATAAAAACTCTCAATAAAATGAGTACAGAAGGAAAGTCCCTCAACATAATAAACTCCATATATGACAAACCCATAGCCACCATCATACTCAATGGGCAAAAGGTGAAAGCCATCCCTCTGATAAGAGGGAGAAGACACGGGTGTCCACTCTTACAACTCTTATTCAACTTATCACTGGAGGCTTTGACCAGATGAGTTAGGCAGGAAAAGGAAATGAAAGAAATCCAAATAGGCAATGAAGTGAAACTCTCACTGTTTGTGGACGACGTGATGTGATGTATGGAAAACCCCAAAGAATCCATTGGAAAACTATTAGAAATAATCAACAGCTAAAGGAATGTTGCAGGGTATGAAATCAACATACATAAATCAGTAGCATTTCTATACCCTAATAACAAACTAAAAGAAAAAGAAGTCAAGAACACAATCCCATTCACAATCACAACAAAAAGAATAAAATATCTTCGGGTAAATTTAACCAAGGAAGTGAAAGACCTATACAGTGAAAACTACAAGACTTTCCTGAAAGATATTGATGATGACATAAAGAGATGGAAAGATATTCCATGCATATGGATTGGAAGAATAAACATAGTTAAAATGTCCATAATACCTAAAGCAATCTACAGATTCAATGCTATTTCAATCAGAATCCCAATGACATTCTTTACAGAAATAGAACAAAGAATCCTAAAATTCATACGGGGCAACAAAAGACCCCAAATTACTAAAGCAATCCTGAGAAGAAAGAACAAAGCTGGAGGCATCACAATCTCTGACTTCAAAGCATACTACAAAGCTACAGTAATCAAAACGGCATGGGACTGGTACAGAAACAGGTGCACATATCAATGGATCAGAGTTTAAAGTCCAGAAATAAAACCACACATCTATGGACAGCTAATCTTCGACAAAGGAGCTTTCAAAAAGAAAGTGTCTTCAACAAATGGTGCTAGAAAAACTGAACAGTCACATGTAAAAGAATGAAAATTGACTATTCATTTTCACCATTCACAAAAATAAACTCAAAATTTATCAAAGACCTAAAGGTAAGACCTGAAACCATAAGGCTTCTAGAGGAAAATATAGGCAGTACACTCTTTGACATCAGTATTAAAAGGATCTGTTAGGACACCATGTCGTCTCAGACAAGGGAACCAATAGAAAGAATAAACAAATGGGACTTCATCAGACTAAAGAGCTTCTTCAAGGCAAGGGAAAACAGGACTGAAAAAAAAAAACAACCCACTATTTGGAAAAAAATATTTGCAAGTCATATATGCGACAAAGGGTTAATCTCCATAATATGTAAATAACTCACACAGCTCACCAACAGAAAAATCAAACAACCCGATCAAAAAATGGGCAAAATACATGAACAGACTTTTCTCCAAAGAAGATATACTGATGGCCAATAGGCACATGAAAAGATGCTCATCATTACTAATCATCAGGGAAATGCAAATCAAAACTACACTAAGATACCACATTACACCTGTTAGAATGGCAAAAATATCCAAAACAAAAAGTGACAAATGTTGGTGAAGTTGTGGAGGAGAAGGAACCCTCATGCACTGCTAGTGGGAATGCAAACTGGTGCAGCCACTATGGAAAACATTATCGAGATTTCTCAAAAAATTAGAAATAGAAATACCATATGACCCAGCCATCCCACTACTGGGTTGCTATCCAAAAAACATGAAATCAGTAATTCTAAAAGTCCCATGCACCCTTGTGCTCATTGTAGCATTATTTACAATAGCCAAGACGTGGAAGCAACCTAAGTGCCCATCAACTGATGACTGGATAAAGAAGATATGGTATATATATACAGTGGAATCCTACTCAGCCATAAGAAAGGATAAAATCATCCCATTCACAACAACATGGTTGGACCTTGAGGGAATTCTGTTAAGTGAAATAAGCCAGATAGAGAAAGACAATCTCTGTATGACTCCACTCATGTGGAAGTTAAACATGTAGACAAGGAGGACAGATTAGTGGTTATCAGGGTAAAGAGGGGTAAGGGGTGGGCACAAAGGGCAAAGTGGTGAACCTACAACACGATGGACAAACAATAATCTACAAATAATATTTCACAAGGCTGTAAACTATCATAATCTCAATAAAGAGTTAAAAAATAAAAATAACAACTTATGAATATATTTAACCAATAAAGTGAAAGTTCTGTACATTGAAAATGATAATACCAACATAGAAGAAATTGAAGGAGACAGAAATGGAAAGATATCTCATGTTCATGAATTGCAGAAATTAATACTGTAAAAATGTCCATATTACCCAAAGCAATGTAAAGATTCAATGCAATGCCTGTCAAAATTCCAATAATATTTTTCACAGTAGAAAAAATAATCCTAAAATTTGTATGAAACTACTGAATACTAAACAATTATTTTTAATTTTTTTGGTCATTTTCTGGATTTCCATTTATTCTGGTTCTGCTACTGGAGGTTAGTTGCAATCTGTTGGTGTTGTCTTGTTTCCCTGATTCTTCATGATCTATGCAACCTTGAACAGGTGTCTATGGATTTGAGGAAGCTTTCACCTTTCCAGGCTTGGTAGAATGATCTGAGTTTAGGTGAGGTCATGGTGAAGAATGCTGTGACCCCAACTTGAAAAGTTAACGTTGCCAAGTGCATGAGCATGAGTTAACACCTGTTCTGAGGGGCATGGTGGCTCATGTGCTGAGGCCACTGTGGTCCAGGGTGTAAACAATTTTGTGGTTCTTTGTGACTGTTGGTTGTATTGTGAAGGTATTTTCAACGTTATTGTTCATTTTTTGTTGAGTTTTTAGGCATTTCCTGTTGATAAATAGGAGTCTTCTCATATTCTAGATATGAGACTTCTTTTCAGTTTAGTTGTGGCTTTTTACATTTTGATTGCTTTGCATATTTTAAACAAAACATTAATCAACACAGGCCCTTTATTTTACTGTAATCCAATTTATCAATATTCTTGTATTTAGTTTGCTTTGTCATATGAATACTTTCCCTACTCTCAGATCATGAAGACATTTGCATAAATTATCTTAATGATGCTTTATTGTTTTACCCAAAATATTTAGATCTAGGACCCTCTAGTTTCCTTTTTAAATTTGGATATGGTGTGAAAGAGAAGCCTCTCTTTTTATATATTTATGTATATTTATTCCTGTAGTTTTCATTAAAAAGAGTAACACTTCCTCACTGTATTACAGGAGCAACTTTTTCATAAATTATCAAAATATATGTGGGTCTATTTTTGGATTCCCTATTCTCTTCCTTTGCTCTATATTAACACTAATTTTAAAATCCATTAATTATTGTAGTTTTATAATATTTTGATAATCAATAGAGTAAATATTTTTGTTTCATTAAAAGTGGAAGAAAATTTTGAAATTTTCTTTATGCTTTTATTGGTTTTTGCATTACTTCATATATTCTATAGTCAATTTACCAATTTGTACATCCATACACACACACACACACATGCATACTCAGAAGCACAAAGTGATGAAACTATATTGGGAGACTATATTAAATTTATGTTATAATTTGAGGAAAATTTACCTTGTTTCTTTATTTTAGTATAATTGATGGACAAAGTATACTTCACCATTACTTATGACAATTCATTTCTTATCAATGGCTTATAATTTTTCTGACAGCGTCTAGCTTTTAGTCATGAATCTGATCACTTTGATATCGTTATTTGTTTTAAATTTCATAGTAATTCATATAATTCTTAATATTTTTATTTTATTGTAACTTTTTAAATATCCATGTCTTGTATAGTCTTGGATTACCTTCTTTTTCACTACATACACAAACAATATACTTTTAACTCCACTCAGATACATACTAATTAGAAATGCATTCATATGTGCACTGAGGGAAAATACTAGGATGTTTACAAAATCATCATACTAGCCCAAAATGAACACTAATAAATAACCATTGCCGTTAGTATGCTTGAATAAATCATATGTTTTTATAAAGGAGAATACCATGTCACAACTAAAATGAATTAACTTTTGCTACAAATATCTCCACAGAAAATGTTGCAAACTTCAACAATAAGTGAAAACACACAAAGAAGGACACGCAATGTGATTCCATGTACTCAATTTTTTAAAATGCACATATAATCATCTTGTTTAAACTAAGAATAGTCGTTCCTGCTTGGAGGAGGAATAAACAGAGAATGGGAGACATCTAAGATGCATTCTCAAGTGCTAGTAATATGATATTACATTCATATGTGTGTGTTCAATTTGTGACATTTATCTTACGATTTGTAAAATTGTTGTACATACATCTTCCTTTTCTCCAAAACTGTATATTTTTCAAATAACTGATTCCCTAAAAACTATGTTGACTAAGTGTAGACATTGTATTTATTGAATGTGTATTAAAAATTCTGTTAAAAACACAGGTGAAAAGAGGTAAAATAATAGAGAAGATTATAAAATTTTTATTTATTTTAACAAGAGATCAAAAATATATGGAATCAGGGGTCAGCCCAGTGGTACAGCAGTTAAGTTTGCTCAGTCCACTTCGGCCACCCGGGGTTCACTGATTTGGATCCTGGGCATGGACCTATGCAGTACTTGTCAAGCCATACTGTGGCAGGTGCCCCACATATAAAATAGAGTAAAGTGGGCATGGGTGTTAGCTCAGGGCCAGTATTCCTTAGCAAAAACAGGAGTATTGGGGTAGAAGTTAGCTCAGGGCTAATCTATTTTAAAAAAAAAGAATATGTGGAATCATTGTGCCAAAGTTAGAAACAAATAGATGGAAATTAAAAATTGAAGCTAACAACTGAACAAAAGGATTCATTGGTTGTTCTCCACTGTGTTGTTTAATTTCCATGTCTTTGGTGGATTTTCCAGCTTGCCTCCCACATTGATTTCTAGTTTCATACCATAGTGGTCTCAAAAGATACTTGAAATAAACTTTATATTCTTAAATTTGCTTAGACTTGTTTTGGGGCATAATATATGACTTATCCTACAAAATGTTTCATGTGTACTTCAAAAGAACTTGTTTTCTGTTTCTGTTGGATGGATGTTCCATATCTGACTGTTACGTCTATTTGGTCTATAGTGTTGTTCACATCTGCTGTTTCCTTATGATTCCGTGTCTAGATAATCTAGCTATTGTTGAGAGTGGGATTTAAAAGTCCCCAACTATAATTGTATTGCTGATTATTTCACCTTTTTCTTTTTTTTTTTTTTGAGTATTTGCTTTATATATTTAGCTGCTCCAATGTTGGGTGCATAAATATTTGTGATTGTTATATTTTCTTGAAGGATTGATATCTTTATCATTATATAATAACTTTCTTTGTCTGGATTTTTTTTACCACTTTAAATTAAAGTCTTATTTTGGCTGATATAAGCAATGCTACTCCTTTTGTTGGATGTCAGGTACATGACATATCTATTTTATTTCCCTTCACTCTCTGTCTACATGTATCTTTAAAGCTAAAGTGAGTCTCTTGAAGGCATCACTCAATGGACCTGTTTTTTTTGTTGTTCAAACAATTAATGACTTTTGACTGAAGAATTTAATCCATTTATATTTACTGGAATTATTAATAGGTCAGAGCATAATATTTCCATCTTGTTTGGCTGCTCTTAGATCTTTTGTTTCTTGCTTCTTGTCTTACTGTCTTTTTTCTGGTAGTATGCTTTGACTCTTCATTGGAATCTTTTGCATAATTACTACAACTGTTTTCCTTTGTTATTACTGTGAGGCTTAAATAACATATATTTATAACACTATTTTAAGCTGACAACTCAACTTTCATAGTATTCAAAAACTTTGCACTTTAATTTCCCTCCTCACATTTTAGATTGTTGATATTAAAGTGTAAATATATGTTTATGTTGTGTATCCAATGACAAATTATTGTAGTCACTGTTATGTTTTAACTTTGAAATCGACTTGTTTTTTAACTTTGAAATAGAGTCATTTATGTATAATGTGCCACCATTTAAATATTAGAAAATCTGACTTCAACCATATGTTCATCTTTTTGTTTTTCTAAGACTTTATTTTTTCCTTTTCCTCCCCAAAGCTCCCCATTACATAGTTGTATATTCTTCGTTGTGGGTCCTTCTAGTTGTGGCATGTGGGACACTGCCACAGCATCGTTTGATGAGCAGTGCCATGTCTGTGCCCAGAATTCAAACTGACGAAACAGTGGGCTGCCTGCAACAGAGTGCGCAAACTTAACCACTTGGCCATGGGGCCAGCCCCCAGATATTTATCCTTAATAGGAAGTTTAAAACCTACTTGCATATGCTTTTGCAATGTTAATTGGAATAATTTTCTTTCTGCTAGAAGAACTCCCTATACAATTTCTTCTTTGGCAACCCTAGTGATAACAAATTTCCTTAGCTTTTGTTTATGAGGAAAATAATCTTCTCATATTCATTTCTGCAGGATAGTTAGGCAGAGTATAGTATTCATGATTGAGTTTTTTTTCCCAACAATTTAAATATGTCATTCCATTCTCTCTCTGCCTGAAAAGTTTCTGTTGAGAAATCCACCGGTAGTCTTATGCGGGTTCCATTATATAAGACATGACGCTTTCAAAATATCCTCTTTGTCTTTGAATTTGACAATTTAATTATAATGGGTCTAGGTGTAGCCCTTTTTGGGTTCAACTTATTTGGGTCCATTGGGCCTTATGAATCTGGATGTACATTTCACTCCCCAGGTTTGGGAAGTTGTTAGCCCTTGTTGCTTTAAACATACTTTCTATCCCTTTCACTTTCTCTTCTCCTTCTGGGATTCCCATGATGTGGATATTGTTTATCTCTGTAGTATCCCATACCTCCAGTAGGCTTTTTACAGTACATTTCATTCTTTTTCTTTTGGCTCTTCTGGCTGGAAAATTTTAAAAGCCCTGTCTTCTGGGTCATTGATTTTTTTCTCCTGCATGGTTGAGTCTGATATTGAAGCTCTCTATTGAATTCTTCAGTTCAGTCATTGTATTCTTCACTTCTAGAATTTTTTTATGATTTCTATTCCTTTGTTGAACTTCTCATTTGTTCATGGTATTGTTTTCTTAATATTGTTTAGTTATATGTGTCCTTATAATTCAAGGAATTTCTGTAAGAGCATTATTCTGAATTCTTTGTCAAACAGTTTATACATATCTATATTTTTTAAAAGATTTTATTTTTTTCCTTTTTCTCTCCAAAGCCCCCTGGTACATAGTTGTATGTTCTTCGTTGTGGTTCCCTCTAGTTGTGGCATGTGGGAGGCTGCCTCAGCATGGTTTGATGAGCAGTACCATGTCCGAGCCCAGGATTCGAACCAACAAAACAATGGGCCGCCTGCAGTGGAGTGCGCTAACTTAAACACTTGGCCACGGGGCCAGCCCCTACATATCTATATTTTTGGGGCCAGTTATTGGAGCTTTATTAGTTTCCTTTTGTGGTGTCATGTCTACTGTTATTTTGTGATCTTTTATTCCTTACAATGGGGATCTGTGCATTCGAGTAGCAATCTCCTCTTCGATATTTTAAAGGTCTGTTTTGGAAGAGACAGTCCTTCACAAGTCAGCTCACTTTGAAGTGCTGGATGGGTCATCTGGTAGCCTCTTCGGTCCAGTGGAGGTTGTGATCAGGGTCTATTGTGAGGTGAGGCTGCTGCCTAAGATTTGAGTTGAGAAGATGCTGCTGGCTGGGAGCAAATTTATAAGGCCACTAGCTTGGTTCCTTTCCTGAAGTTGGCTGTAAGAAGAGCACCATAGCTTTCTGGATTCTCTGGTTAGGCTTCCTTGTTGGGTTGGACTGGGTATACATTTGACAGTAAGAAAAACTCTAAATTAGCTTCCATGCTTCTGTGAGGGGTACTAAACAGGCTCCAAGGCAAGCAAAGATCATTGTTTGAGGTTCCTAATCAGGCAGAACTGCACATTAAGCACCCTGGCCAGACAGGATCTCCAGATTGGCTCTGAAGATGAGCCTAGACAATAGCCAGACTCTCTGTTCAAGTGCTACTGGATCATGCAGCTTCCTGGGTACTCTGCCAGGTTTTTTGGTTGTAGGGGGACTGAGGGCTGTAGACTACATAAAACAAGGTTATGAATTAACTTCTGATCCTGGACTTAGTGGCAGGACAGGCTCCAAAGCCAGAAAGACTTGTTTGTGGTCTCAAATCAAGCAGAACTACACACCAAATTCCCTGGATAGACAGGGCCACAATTCTGGCTCTTTATTCAGGCAGTGCCATAGGCTGGGCTCTCTGCTTGAGTGCTACTGGGCTACTTAGCTTTCCAGGTGCTACAGCCAGTCTTCTTTGTCATGTAGGGCCAGAGAGATGTACTCCACAGTAAGTGGGGTTGTGAATAAGTTTCCCTGAATCTGCGAAGTGAAAGGACAGGCTTCAAGGCCCACAAAGCTCACCTATGGGGAGCCAAATCAAGAAGAGATGCCAATCAAGTTGCTTGATCAGACAGAGCCACCATCTCTCTCTGGAATAGTGCAAAGCCACTGGTTAGGATTTATACATACACATCACTGTGAGTAGGAACCAATTTAGCCAAGATCCGGATGCTAATTGCTGTATCACTTCCCTTCTCCATCACAAACTGATCTCCAGTGGTCAAGCCCTGCAGATTGCCTCCATGATCTTCATGACATAGGGTTGAGTGTACCTGATGATAAGAGACCCACAATACAGGGGGTGATACATGCCTACTTTGGTCTTTCTTTTTCCACCTAAGGAAACCACATGCCCAGAAAGGTCCTCTTGGTGTGGCACTGTACCAGCCTGGGGGGACAGGCAAAGTGGTTGGAGTGTAGACTTTCCTCTTACCCTTCTAACATGATCTTTTTCAGTCTCTGTGGTTCGGGGTGGTGCTTCACCTCCACCCTCATGTTCTAGAATCCTCATGATATTGTCTTGCCTACGGATAGTTGCTTGTTGGTCTTGTGAAGTGCGAAAAAGTGAGGAATAAACTATGTCACAATTTTAATGATGTCATGTCCCCCCTGCTTAGAGTCCTTAAAAATGGGAGAGTGACAGTGATGTAAGTTAGAGTTCAGGTAGAAGATAAAAGTGCTAATTCTACCTTGTACTTACTAGGATATAAAATGTATCAATAAGTTCCTATCAAATGAGTACATATGTTTTATTTTCATTTTCTGAAATGATAACATGTGCTATTTATTAGTTGGGAATATTCTGTCTAAATTTCCTGTAACCCACCTTATAAGCACTTCCTTAAAAGGAGAACATCAGCATTGATAAAATAAGGGAATGTCAGTTTTGGATGTGATACACTTTTTGGAATCTAAATATTGCATTTTAAATGGAAAATTAAATCATATTGATGGTTGACACTGGCCTCACAGTTAATGACAGATGGAAATCTTATAAGATGTGAAATACAAAGATGTGTATGAAGTCTCTTTCTCAAGAAGTCCACCATGAGAAAGGAAGACAAGGAGATCATTATGATATATTTACAGATATACCCATGGGTACATTGTGTTCAAGGGGAAGGGCATCTAATATTGCCGTGGCTGGCTAGAGAAAAGAGGAAAAGGAGATGGAGCAAGCATATGATGAATCAACATTATGGAATATGTGAAAACTAAATGGACACTTTGGAGATGATTCAATTTTAGAGTTATGTGAATATGTGAGAATATCCCAGACAAGTTAAAATGATAGCAACCCTCAACCCAACACTGTAAATAGCCAATCTCTATTTAAAGAACAAATGAGTAACTCCAGTGGGCTAAATACAGAGAAAGAAGGTTACTAAGGTACAACAATGATTTTATTAAAGAAGAATTTAACTCTGATCTCATATTTCCATTTCACTAAAATAAAAAATGAAACAATACAAACAAGAGCACAACAAAGTCAAAAGTTAATTAGAACCATGTTTCTTGAAAATCGTCTTTCTTACATTGACCCCCATGGATGACCTCGTCTCTGACATTACACAACTGCTTACCTACACAGCTCAGCAAGTGACTTTTTTCTACATTCAATAGTCTTCACGGTAGACATCCTGTTGAATACAGTATTCCCTCCATTATAAAATAATTATAATCATATTATTATAGCCAGTTACATTGACACCCTAGATATCTGACCAGTTCTTTGGCATTCTTAAGTATAATTTTACTACATTTCATAAAAATACAGATAATTTTATGGAAATACATTTGTTATGTAATGTGTCCAACTGTATTTAAAAAAATAATTCTTACAAATTCTTAAAATTTTGGTGAGAAGAACCAGGAAGATGTGGTCATCATTTACCTTTTATACGCACCTTGGGTGATTATAATTAGGATCTCAGGGGGAGCAGCACATTATATGAGGTATGTATTTACAAAACAATCACATGTGAAAACTTTATCAAAAGTTTGGAAATATCCACTTCTTTCCATACTTAGAGAGATGGAGACTTTAATTTTCTTCTCAGGAGAAACTAATGATGGAGTTCTCCTAGGTATTGAATGTAGAAATATATAAAACACACAGATCAAGAATTTTTTCTATTTTCATGCATAAAGTTACCTTTAGCATATTTTTCATTGCCACCAAAACATCTTTATTCATAAAGTTGTAGATAATTGGGTTGAGTGTGGGGGTGAGGATGGTATAGAATATGGCCAGGAACTTATCCTGGCCTGGAGTGTGGTATGACTTAGGTCTCATGTATGTGAAAATAAATGGCCCATAGTACATTATGACCACAACCATGTGGAAAAAAACAGGTGGAAAATGACTTTTTCTGTGCTTCAGATGATTTCATTTGGAGGACAGTAAGAAAAACTTGGACATAGGAAGCAAAGATTAGGGAGAAAGGGATGAACAGAAAAATGATGCCACTTACATAAGCTCCTCGCTCATAGTGTGTTGTGTCCCCACAGGACAATTTCAATGTTGCAGGGACTTCACAGAAAAAAGTGATCAATAGCTCTGGAGCCACAGAAAGGAAGATGGAGAGTGTAAGCTGTGTGAACTATGGAGTTGACAGTCCCAACAAGCCAGGACCCTGTAGGCATGAGAGTGCTGACATAGTCATTCATAAGAATGGGATAGTGCAGTGGGTGACAGATGGCTACGTAGTGATCATAGGACATTGCTGCCAGGAGAAGGCACTCACCACCCAAGAGGGTGAGGGATAGAAATATCTGGAAGCCACAACCAGCAAAAGAAATAGTTCTGCTGCCTAATAGAAAGTTAGTGACCATTTTGGGAACAATATTGGAAATATGCAAGATATCCATAAAAGAAAGATGGCTGAGCAAGAAATACATTGGAGTGTGAAGCCATGGGTCCCTGTGGATAAGGAGAATCATGGCTGTATTTTCTGCTACAGTCATAATGAAAATAATTAATATAAAGGAAAAGAAAAGCAGGCTTGTCTGGGAAGAGGAGAACAGTCCCAACAAAATGAAGTCACTGCTCTAAGTTGATTCTCAAGTCCCATCACGAATTTTCCTATGTTACCTAAAAAATAAAAATATAAATGAGCCAAATAGAAAAGGAAGAAAAAGTACTGTAAGCCTCAAACTCATTTCCATATATCTGCATAATAAAACAGAGGTTGTGATGCATAATTTCCCATGAAAGTCTAAGGACTCTCAACCAGCTTTTGAAGTGGGCATGTTTTACAAGATGGGCATTTATTTGTTTGAATCAGTTGAGAATATTCATAATATTGAGTGGGCACCAGCTCTATAAAAAGTGACAAACTCTTAAGTCCATATTCTTTACTTGAGCCCAGTCTTTTCCCAAATGTCACCTTCTCCAAGATCTCTACTCCTAAATACACTGTTTATAATCACGACGCTCCCACTAATAACACCACCTACCTGGCCCTCCTTACTGTGCTCATTTTACCTTTTGCAAAACACTTTTCACTTTCAGCATATTTGATAATCAATTTATGAACTATATTTTTTCTTTATTGTCATCTCACCCACCAGAAATTAATCTTGATCATGGTAGATCTTTTTTTTGTTTGCTGAAATAAGACAAATGTCTGGAACAGTGCCTTGCAATGATATTTGTGAAATACATGAATAAATAAATGGGCCATGAACTCAATTTGCTCATGCAATTTTTATTTAGATAAAACTTAAAGAAAATCAAATGCATTGTATCCAAGTCTATCCAAAAATAATAATAATGAAATACTGAAAGTAAAACTAACCATCTATGTCGGTAACTTGAAACATCAGTTATATTTTAAATCTAAAAGAATAAATATTTATTTCAGTCAAAATCAATCGTCATTATAAGAATATTTTTTGTCAGTTTTATTAACTTATGGAAATCGAATTATATTTTATTAATTCTTTTCTGGGGAATCATAGATGCTAATATCATTTTTACACAGATAATAGTTACTTAACTGTTCACTTTATAATTATTTCTGCAAATTTGATATGTATGATCTACCCCTCAGTATGAATAAAAACCAAGAGTTTTTTGGATCTAAGATTTTTTTCCAAAGAAATTTTTACTGTGCAATTTAAGATTTTGTATCTTTATATATACGCAAAGTGTTTACCACTTGAAAGAAGAAATGAATGAGTTCAGCCACTTCAATGCAAAAGTTAACCTTTGTTCATGAATTATTTTCTACATATTAAGAAAGTAGCAATGCACATTAAAACTTCCCTAATGATCTGAAAAGACATAAGCAAGAAAATTTAATGCAAATACAGTATCCTGAATATATTTCATTTTTCATCCTATCTGTATACAAAACACTAATCAGACATGAAACTATATCTGAAGTAAATTTCTATAAAGTCAGAATGATAATAGGACCTACTTCACAGAAACTTTTTGAATATTAAATGACTCATCAAACACACATACACATAAACCTACATGTGTATATACACATGCATATACACACACACACACAAAAGAGCCTGGCACATAGTAAGTACTCAGAAACAATGATTATTAGTATTGATTCTATTTTTATTTTATTAATATATCTATTATTACTGTACTGTTATTATTATTGCTTTCTCATGTTTTAAATATGCACTTAAACTATTCTATACTAGAGAGACAGGAATTGAGATAATGGGAGACAGAAAGAGATAGAGAGAAAAAGCTCAAAAAAGGTTCAGGACATGACAGAATGTAACTGAACAAAGTGCATTTAATGTGGTGAACCAGAAATATAATTGTACTCATTTTTTGGTAAAATAATATGGATCCACAAGGATCTTTGAGGGAGTAAGCAACTCAGCATGTTGAATATGTGATTGGGCTTATTACCAATATATAGACACAAATGTGTGTGAGAGAGCAAAGCAATGCTCTTTTTTGTGAAAGCAATTGGCTGAGCTGTGCACAATTCCATTTTATGCTAGCCTTTTGATCTTTTTATTAACCATGTTTTGCCCTTCTGACTTTTCAGGGCACTGCATCATATCCAAAAAATTATCGCAGGGTTGTCTTATGTCTAGCCTTTGTTATTACCACTTCAATTTAAGAGAATCCTGTAATTTGTGCCTCAGAGTGACATCAAATTAATCATTCCCAACACTGAACTACTCAAATAAGGTCACAGAAATAGTGAATGGTACCATCATGTACAATCGCCCAAGCCAGAAATCAGAAAATTATCCTGACTCTCTTTATCATTGTCCTTTTCCATCTATAAATCACCATCTCCTACCTGATCTATCTATGTCAGTGCCTCTCACTGGGTATTCCCTCTCTTGAGCTGCATACCTTGTGTGGCCCTGGCAGCTCTAAAGCATCCCTTCTATCCTCCTCTTTCAAGTGAACAGACCTGTATTGGCGCAGCACCACCCACATGCTTTCACACACTTCTCAGCTCCCCAGGAACCAGTGGAGTGTGGCCAATTGACTAAATTTTGAACAAAGGAAACAGAAGAGTGTTGGGATGGGAGACACACACCCTTCTTATTCTTTCATCCTGCTAGTTAGCATCTGCATAGAAAGATGTGTGGTCCTGCGTTCTTCCTGGATGAGTTGTTCAGTGAACCAACTCCAGGGAGTCTGAAGCAGAAAGCTGTGAGCCACAGGGTAATGTCTTATTGATCATGGCAATGTGGAGTCATTAATGAGAAACAACTCACCAAAATTGTTCATAAAATTGATCTGGAATGGGAAAAAGCAGGAAATTTCTCTGTGATAATTATTTGCTATCCTTGAAATTCCTATTGAATTGCAAAATTTATGGTCATGGACCTAGTAGAATTCCAGCATGTTGTCTTCAAAATGCTTAGTACTTGATTTTATGAGATAAAAACTCAAAGTACTATAATATTGTAATTATAATTCAAGTAATTCTCCACTTCCAATTTGTCCCCACATAAACCCACTTTTTGTCCTGTTCCAGGTCACACTTCCTGGAACATAGTTTTGAGTATGCAAATACTCTGCTGGGTTACAATCCATGTATATTCCATTACAATTACATTTAAAAACAAACACACACAAATCTCCCTATCTTTAGCTTCCATTTTCAGTGAAACTGAAGCATTTGTGTTTACTAACCTTGTCTTCCTTGCACGTTTGTTCTAACCTATGTTCTTTCTTCCACATGAACAGTCCTCTCCATTCTTTCTAAGGTCTTCAAAATTTCCCAATATCTAAAATTTCAGTTACAATTCTCCCTTTGTTGGGAATCCCTTCCCCTTTTATCTGTCCTTTCCTTGCTTCTCTTTCTTATTCATAACTGGACAGCTGGGTCAAGATTACATGTTTGATCTGTGGCTTCATTGTGTTCAGCTGCACTGTCTGTCCTCTGAACAGAACTGATGCATCTCTTTCTGACCTGGACCTGACATCCACCCAAGGTCCTCTTCTCTTTACCAGTTTTACATGCCCAGGACAGGACATTCTTGCTTGGCCCTTCTATATTTAAGACACCCAGGTGGCTGGCACCTCAGAGCCTACAAGCCTCTTCCTCCTCAATGGTGTCTGACCGCTGCTCACACCATTCAGGTGTCTGCTTTAATGTCACTTTCTCCAGAGTAACTGAGAGGTATGGAGTGATGCCTCATTCCAGATGGTCAGTACAAATTACCTGAAGACTTACAGAGAGAAGGGGCACAAATGGTTTTGGAGGAGCAAGGAGAAATATGGAGGACACCTACTACCTTAAAGTTGTGCAGAGTGTGGCTTCTCAGAGAGAAAAGAAACACCCTTTAATAAGATGACATGAGGAACCATGTCTCCAGAGGGAATTCAGAGAAGGAAGTGAAGGGAACAGACAGCAATCTCTTGTGTAGAGGTAGGTGGGGGAACTGAGACAGGTCAGGTATTCTTCAGGGTGCAGTGAAAGAGTCCTGGTGTCACAGAGATAAGAGAGAGTCTCTATCAAAGTTGACTAAACAAAGTGAGACTAAACTTTTCTTTCAGGAAAAAAACTTCCTTCTTTGACTCCTTTTCCATCATTTCCTCTTTACATAGCATATTTTATTCACTCTGCAGGGCCTAAGAATGTGCTGTCTGTCAAAGGTTTTGTTTATGACAGGTTTATGACACTAGATGGAAACTCCAAGAAATGCCTCTTGGTTGACCTCACTTGCTGCAAGGTCGGCTCTCCTGGGTTTTTGCAGTCTTTAGATGAAGCTAATTATTCTAAAGACTGCATATTACAGAGGGGCAGATAAAAAAGGTAGAATCACATTATCTTAGTGATTCCTCTTCTTTTCCTTTTTGATAGATTCATGAGTCACTTAAATGATTACCAAAAATCTACATATGTAAATGAATGTAGCAAAAGACATTCTGCTAATATAATTGCTTTCTATGACAGCTAAGCCTTATGAAGCATTTTTAAATATCAAGAGAGATTTTAATTGTCTTGCCTTTATTAGTATCTTACAGTAACTATTTCCTTTAATCATCAAAGACCTGTATGGTTCTCACAGAGGTTAGGCAACATTCCCAAGGTTATCTGGCTTTACCAAAGCTGCAGATCCTAAAGTTGTGATCTTAGAAATCATGTTCTAAAGTAAACATAGTTTTCTTCATTAAGGTTTATCTATTTCCCCAACATCCACAGTCCATTCGGAAACATCCTGTTCTTTAGGAAGGGAAAGGATGGCTATGTGTATCCTTCTTCTGTGCATTGTGGGGAAGGGGAGTGTCCAGTCCTACCTTTAACACTGACCTGAACTCTACTCGAATGTTTTAGTTGGTTGCTTTAAAATTAAACATTGTAGAAGTACACTCTCTCTTTATCAAAAGTATTTGACATTTGCCAAAACATTGTGGTCTGCCCTCCCTCACATCTCTAACATGCGGTCCACACCCCTAGAAACTCTATGAAACCTCTAAGGACGGCCCTCAGTATCACTGTCCTAAAGGACCTCAAAGCCCTTCTAACTCATTTCTTTGACTTGAGCTCTTCTTGCTTTCCATTATTTCCATCTCTCATTGTTGAAGTTTGATAGAACTTTAAACCTGTTTAAAATCAATAGGTAATTTAGTAACTGTAAGATGTTGGACAAATTTCTTAAATTAATTTTTGCAACTACCTTATACATTTTAAGTGTAGTGTCAGTACAGTGGTATTAAATATGTTCACATTATTGTGCAATCATCAGCAATATTAACACCCACAACTCTTTCTCTCCTTTCAATCTGAAGCTCTGTACCCATTAGATGATAACTCCTCACTCTCCCTTCCCTCATCCTCTGGAAACCACCATTCTTCCTTCTGTCTCTGTCATTTGAATACTCTTAGGACCTCAGATAAATGGGCCAACTTATTTTACACAACCTATTTCAATTGACATAATTTCAACTTATTTCCTTAATGCTCTTCCATGCTGTAACACATGCCAAAATTTCCTTCCATTTTAAGGCTAATATTCCTTTGTATGCATATACTACTTTTTATTTATTAATTCATTCCATTTATGGACAGTTGTGTTGCTTCCACTCCAGTTGTACATTGAAGTATCAATTTACTTGGATTTTTTTTCTTTTGGTGAGGAAGATGTACCTTGAGCTAACATCTGTTGCCAATTTTTCTCTTTTTGCTTAAGGAAGATTGTCGCTGAGCTAATATCTGTGCCAATTTTCTTCTATTTTTTATGTGGCACGCTGCCACAGCATGGCTTGGTGACTGGTATGTAGGTCCATGCCTGGAATCTGAACCCATGAACCCCAGGCCCCTGAATTGGGGCATGTGAACTTAACTGCTAAGCCATGGGGCCAGCAACAATTTACTGAAATTTTTTATAACAGATGTTAATTAATTTTGTGTTGATAAAGTAAACATATATAGCATAAAAATATAACAATTTGAGCCAAAGTTTTGCTTACTTTATGCTGGAGAAGTTTACATGTTTTTAGAGAAAAATTGCAACTTCCATTAATACATTTTCTATTTCAAAGTTTCTACTTGTAGTTAAGTATTTATCAAATATGAAATCACTACCTCTGAATACTAATAGAGATAAGTGGTATATCTATGTATTTTCTTTTTAGGTAAAATAAGTATATAAAAACAATTAGTCCTCATGAATCTAATTGACTGGTCTGCGTGCTAATAGTCTTTCAATTATTAAATGGAAAGATCAAGTAAATCAATGTTAGATAATATGAATATAAGTAAATATAGTTCCCTGACACATAGTATTAATTAATTGTTTGATTAAAATTCCTATCTATATGTTCATATTGCACAAGTGAGTCTGTTTGGCACTAAGTTTGTTGTTTGTAAACCTGTGCAAAGAGGATTCTAAAGGGTAACTTCTAGCAAAATTGACTAAGGATACAAAGTGTAGTAGAAATTTAAAATGAGGAACTAACTCACCTTGTAAATAAAACATTTGCAATGGCACTAAATGGATGAAAACTCAACACTGATTAGTGTAGGAAAAGAAAAATTTAATACTCTGAAAATTCTGTCAGTACAACATTGATGCTCGACCAATGGAGTTAGAGTTGAGTGAGCCTTGTGCACTGATTTTCTTCATCATGACTGGCATTAAAGTATGAGATGGATATGAAAATGGGGGCAAACAGAATGACTATGGATGAGGTAGAGTCCCTCTACTATGTAACTTCATTGAATTACCTCACATACTTGAGAATCAATTAACATCCTCATCTTTGCAACTGTGGTTGTTTTATTCAACACGCTAGAACAGTTTTAGCTCCTGCAGATTAGAGATTAAAATTACTTTAAAGATTTAGATTATCTTGGAACTTAAAAAGAAATTAACTTATCTCAGTGGTTGGGTGAGGAACTAAGTTTTATTTTCTCTTCTTTACCAAGTAATGTTTGTGTACTTGTGACTTTGAGGGGAAACAGTCTCTTTACACAAGGTGCCTTTTCCACAGTTAGTGAAAGCTTGCATTTACTGTTATAGTGTTAATTGGGGGAATATTTTAAGAAGGTCATTATTATTTTTAGTGTATAACTTGTTAAAATTAAACTAAATTCCCTAAAAATTCCAAATTAAGTTATGTTTCCATTTTCAGACTAATTCTTCCATTTCCTAGACTTGAGAACATAAGTCATCTTGTTTGGAAAGGAAAAATTCCTCTCCTGAATAAGAAATGCCAAAAAATGTATACAATTTTGGTAGTTTCAATAAATTTTGATATGTTACATATGCGTAACTCTCAATATCAAGGACAAAGCTTTTATATAGTTAAACGCATTGATTTAATTCAGCTTCTAAGAAAATTGGCTATGCATGATGCAAGGCAAGTGCAAATATAAATGACATATTATGTGCATAATTTCCTCCTGTCCACTTACGTTGTGTCTGACAATGAGAATTAGAGCTGATTGCATTTCTGAGCCAAGCACTTTGCAGTTTGATTCTATCTGGGCTGATTTTCATGATTTTATTATTGCTTGTACTTTATATTTTCAATTTCCATGCAACCTTTGTTCTCGGCTCCATTTTTAACATTCTTGTGACCTTGGCTCGTCTAATAGTAAATATAAGTATCATTTTCCACAAGTACAAAATTTAAAAAATATATATACATTATATATATAGATGTACAGATCTCGAGGGATAGTAGACATGAGAAACTGCCTCTGTAAAACAGGAGCTATTGTAATTGCTTAATCCAGGTGAGCTGAGTTGTAATGACTGTAATTTTGTTTGTTTAGAAGAGGAGAATGTCATAGATTTTAGTTACACTTCTGCCTTTGGATGTTGAAACTTATTAAAGTGGCAAATCTTACTCTCTTTTAAAACATAATTGACCACCCTAGTGAAATCTACATTTAAAGTCAAGCTATATTATTTCATATGTAAAATCCAGTAATCCTGGCTGAGCACAATTAGTACATCATGAACAGGCAGTATACTGGGTTTCAAGTAAGGCTGTCAGCAAGAGTGTAAAAATCATTTTCAATAAATTCCCATCTTCCCGATTTTGAATACTGCTGTGCCTGGGTCACATGATGTCATACCATTAAGAACTCCAACAGGAAATTGCAGTGATCCTGGGTGTCAAAATTGAAATTAATTTAGGACTATTTATGAACATGTGGCATAGTTTATGGAATCAAGAAGAGATTGTACCTTATGCCCATTTTAACAAGAAAAGGAAGTTTTTCCCATCCCTCCTCGTGAAGACACATGGGGATGTTGTACTTTTCAGACTTCACAAAGATGGGCTATGTGCAAAAGGCTGTCAAACAGATGCTCAGACTTGGCCAGAGTACAGAGCCAAGAAGCCACAGATCAGCAGGCAGGCAGAAAGGGAAATAAATACCATGCTGCTGTCACCCTAGCCATCCCTGAAGAGCACACTTGGTTATTCTTGGGACATAGACTCTGAGGCAGAGATAAGCATGCAGGAATTTTATTTTGGAGTGTTCTTAGGAACAACGCCCATAGAGTGAAAGAAGCAGAATTGGGCACAGGGAGATATTGAACTATGATGCAGTCACAGCAAGGTTTTCAGCTAACCCAGGAGGAGTTCTGAAATATCTCTCCCAAATTGTCCTTCAGAAGAGCAAGTGGTCCCCCTTTGTTCCCTCACAGGAGTATTGATTGAATGCGGCCTGCCCCCATGAAGGGAGCATGACCTTGGGTTAGGTAGTTCTCCTCAAGCAAGAACGATGCCTTGAGAGGGACTTTGCTGAGAATCTGATACAAACATTCCTAGCATCTGCGGGAATGAGTACTTCAGTCCTGAAAGGAAATGGGAATATGTGGGCACAGAACAATGTACGATGAACTCCATGAGCTACACTCTATCAGAAGTCAAAGTGAAGGGGGCTCTTGGATGCCATTCACACAGGTTGGCTTCCTGGAGCACAGAGCAGTTGATCATGTAATGGGGCACACAGAATACATCTAGCAAGAATGAGCAGTCCAATAAAAATATGGTTTCCTTTTAGTATAAAGTTACAAGGTAGTTTGGAATTTGCTCACAAGAACCATGATGGCATGAGATGCTCAGAACATCTGTTGGCAGGTCTAGCTTTTGGTTTAGAGGAACTGTTAATGTGTCTCTGATAAAGGCATCGGTCCTGAACTGGGAAACTGGAACTCTGTCCAAAAGAACTTTTAAGATAGATGTGATAGGAAGCACAAAATTTCCATATGGGTCAATGGGAGTAGTGAGGAGAGGGGCACTCCATTATAAAAGAGCAGCCCCTAGTGTCAGCTCAAGCTTTGTAACCAACAGCTCTCAAAAGGTCTAAAGATTTTGCTTTCCCTAATGTATTCTTGCTCTGTGCTGTGGACTGAATTGTACCCCACCACCGAATTCCTATGATGGGTACCCTAACCCAAACTGTGAAGGAGTTTGGAGACAGAGCCTTTACAGAATTCATTAAGGCTAAATTATGTCATACTGTTAGGGCCTTGATCTGTAGGGTGAATGTGCTGACAAGAAGTGCTCACTCTCTAGCTCTTCATAGGCACTGAGGAAAGACTTTGTGAGGACACAGAGAGAAGGAAGCCTTCTGCATGCTAGGAAGAGAGGCCTCACTGGGAGCCAAGTTGGCCAGAACCTTGATCTTAGACTTCCTAGCCTCCAGATCTGTGAGAAAAATAAATGTCTGTTTTTTAATCCACTCTGTCTATGCTATTCAGTTATGGAAGCCAGAGCTTACAAATCCACTTGTATATGGCTCAAACTTTTTGGAGAAGGATTGGTATACAGTCAGTATGCATAATTATTGTGGCACTGTAGAACCTTTCTTTCAGGTGATCTGGTCTCTTTTTCACTGAATGAACTCTGGGAACTGAAATTGACTCAAAGTAGGAAACAAGGTGATGGATTGTCATTTTTTTCCTGATGTTGTGTGGCATCAGTTTTCCCTTCCTCAAGTTTTTGTGTTTGTCAGTTCTACAAATTAAGCAATACCTCCGGTGGTTGCACATATATCTTACCTTAAGATTACCAAGGTCCACCTCCATTTTGTAAATTATGCTCACCTCGCCTCTGAAGTGTCTGTGGCACCTCATGGTCCATGTTATTCCTAGATCCTTTCATTCTCACCCACATATGTAGCTCTGTTTCCACAGCAGTATCTCTCCATTGATCTTGGCCAAAATGGACAGCTATCTATGAACTTGACAATGATACTTTTACTCTTTTCCAGAGTGCATTCCATAACACTCTGGGCTCCCCTGTGGATTATAGTCACCTGGTTATCCATAACACAGTGATGCTGATGTATCTTCTGCTCTTTGCTTTTTGATCTCTTGTTCAGCAATCAGGCATGGCCAGCCAGGCATTGTCATCTTACCTATTGTAGGTCTTTGTGATCGTTAATTTTATACCTCAACTATAGTACCTGGTTATTTATTCAAATGTAATCCTGGTTTTATTCAAGGTTTTATTGAGATATTATTCATCACGGATAGTGGTCTGTGATGTTCTTTTCCTGTACTGTCCTTATCTGAATTTAGTGGCAGGCTGAGTCTGGTCTGGTTACATGCGTATAGGAGTGTTCCCTCCTCGTCACAATTTTGAAAGTGTTTGAGCAGCTTTGCTGTTAATATTTATTTAAGTGTTTGGTAGAATTTACCAGTGAGACCATCTGGACCTGGGTTTTTCCGTGTTGGGAGGTTTTTGATTCCTGATTAAATCTCCTTACTCATTATGGTTTGCTCAGATTTTCTATTTTTTCATGATTTAGTTTTGGTAGATTGTGTATTTCTAGGAATTTATCTATCTCTTCTAGATTATCCTTTTTTCTTTTCGGCATATGAATGTCATAATACTCTTTTGTGATTCTTCATACTTAGTTGTATCAGTTCTAATACCTGGCCTTTTTTTCTGATTTTATTTATTAGAGTCTTCTCTCACTCTCTGATTTTGTCTAGCTAAAAGTTTTTTCAATTTAGTTTATCTTTTCAAAAAACAGTTAATAGTTTCATTGATCTTCTCTATTGTCTATCTAGTTTCTTATTAATTTATTTCCTCTCAATCTTTGTGTTTTTCTTTCTTCTCCTAACTTTGGGCTTGTTATTTCTTTTTTTCCCAAGTTCTTTGAGGTTTAAATTTAGATTGTCTTTTGAAATATTTCTTTTTTATTAATGTAGGTATTTATTGCTGTAAAATTCCCTCTTAGTACTTTAGGCTACATCTCATAAGTTGTATCTTCATTTTTATTTGCACCAAGATTTTTTAAATTTCTCTGTTGATTTCCTCTTTGACTCATTTCTTGTTCAGGAATGTGTTGTTTCTTTTCCACATATTTGTGAATTGCAAGGTTTCCTCTTGTGATTCATTTCTAATGTTATACAGTTTTCATAGAAGAAGATTCTTGATCTGATTTTGATCTTTTTTTTAGTATGTCAAAAGTTCTTTTGTGGCCTAATATATGATTTACTCTGAAGAATGTCACATGCACGATTGACAAGAATGTGTATTCTGCTGGTTTTTGGTGAAATGATCTGTACGTATCTGTTAGGTCCACCTTGTGAAATGCGTAGTTTAAGTCCAATGTTTATTTCACTGAATTTTTTTCTGGATGATCTCTCCATTATTGAAAGTGGAATTTGAAGTCCCCTACAATTATTACATCACAGTGTGTGTATTTCTTATGATCTGTTAACATCTGCTTTATATATATTTAGATGCCCTAATTTTGGGTGTAGGAGTCTACTTTATACCTCCTCTCTCAAGAAATGAATCATACTTTTAAAAACTTTAATAATGTTTTCTTCGATTTTTAAATAATCTAAGTTCCTTTATAGCCAACTACATAGTACACAGCTATATAAATAAACCTTCAAATAACAGTATATCATTTCATTTGTAGTACAGATTACTTCTAACACATTATTCCCAATTCCTCCTTCCCACTCTTTTTGTTTGTCTAAGAAAGTTTTTATTTTTTTCCTTAGTTTTGATAAATAAGGCACTAGATGTAGAAATCTAGATTTTTTTAAAAATTTTGCCCCTTTAAATATTTCAGTTCCTTCTTTTATTACCTGTGTGGTTTCTGACAAATAAGTCTGCTATAATTTGATCTCTGTTCTTCTAACAATGTCATCTTTTGACTGACTTCTTTCAAAATTTTTTCTTTGTATTTGGTTCTGTATTATTTGGATATGATATACATAGATGACTTTTTTGGTTATTTATACTCCTTTCTGCTTTCGGAGATTTCTGGGTCTGTGATATAGAGTTTGCCATTAATTTTGAAAGATTTGGGCCACCTTTTTCAAAGATTTATTCTGCTCTATTCTCTCATTTTTCTCCTGGTATTGCAATTATGTGCATGCTGTATCTTTTGTCATCATCCCACAGTTCTTGTTTTTTTCTTGTATTATTTTAATTTTGTTCTTTTTTGCTTTATATTTTTGGAAAAAATTTTGACATATTTTCAAACTAATTTTTTATCAACCATGTTGTGTCTACTGATCTGCCCCTCAAAGGCTTTCTTTATTTCTATCACATTATTTTGGGTTTTTCTAAAGACTAGCACGTTAGCTAAAATCTGTTGCCAATCTTCCTTTTTTTCTTTCTCCCCAAAGCCCCCC